>NC_054493.1:9811956-10111956 GCF_017639515.1 Carcharodon carcharias | reverse complement strand
CACACATGGAGCAGGTGAACGCACTGGTGTCTCAGCAGATCACTGTTATCTTTAAAGCTCTCCTCACAGTCAGAACATTTAAAAGTTCTTGTATCAGAGTGAATACGCTGGTGTCTCAGGAGGTTAAATGAATGAGTGAACTCCTTCCCACACACTGAGCAGATGAATGGTCTCTCCCCAGTGTGAACACAATGGTGCATCAGATCCCTGGAACTTTTATAGCACTTCCCGCAATCTGAACATTTAAAAGGTCCCTCATCAGTATGAACTTGCTGGTGTGTTAGCAGGTTGGTTAACTGAGTGAATCCCTTCCCACATTTAGTGCACTTGAATGGCCTTTCCCCAGTGTGAACTCGCTGATGTGTCACCAGGGTGGATAACTGAGTGAATCCCTTCCCACATTCAGAGCAGATGAACAGCCTCTCCCCGGTGTGGCTGCGTTGGTGAATTTCCAGCTCAGATGGAGATCTGAATCCCTTCCCACAGCCCCCACATTTCCACGGTTTCTCCCCCATGTGACTGAGCTTGTGTCTTGACAGGCCAGATGATTGCCTAAAGCTTCGACCACACACAGAACACGTGTACAGTTTCTCTCCACTGTGAATGGTGCTTTTTCCTTCCATGTTCAAAATCTGATGATATTCAGGTCAGGTGACTCCAACAGATCCTGAAGTGATGTTTGGTTTCAGTTTGCCGACTGCAAATCCTCCCCTTCTAATATCCTGTGGAATTCATTTAAAACAGGAAAAAGGGAGTGAGAGAGAACCCAGAAAAACACAAAGTCATGTTGTGAAATTGAGCTGAATCCAGTAATTTGTGGGGCTGGCACTAGGAAAAAGTAACAACGAAAACTGCCGGATTATCATAAAAACCCAGCTGGTTCACTAATATCTTCAGCGAAGGGAACCTGCCACTTGGTCTGGGCTACACAAAACTCTGGACACTATGGGAGTGGAGAAAGAGAGAGAGAGAGATTGAGAAAGAGAGATGGGAGAGGCAGGGGTGGAGGAAAGAGATTTTATGTATTCATAACTTGACCAGAACTTTGACAGAACTTCACAAATTCTCAACCTCCACCACCTAGAAGGACCAGGGTAGTAGGTGTATGTGAACACCATCACCGCACATCATCCTGACTTATCTGACATCCAGTACTGGATGAGGAGAAATTACCTCCATTTAAATATTGACAAACTTCACGTCCTGGCCACTGACTCCATCTCTCTCCCTGGGAACTGTCTGAGGCCGAACCAGACTGTTCACAACCTCAGTGTCAGGTTTCACTCCAAATTCAGCTTCCAACCACACGTCGGTATCATCACCAACACCACCTATTTCCACCTCAAAAACATCGCCCGACTCCATTCTAGTCTCAGCTCATCATCTTCAGAAACTCTCACCCATTCCTTTGTTACATCTGGAATTAACCATCCTAACACCCTGCCGGCCAACCTCCATATTCAAGCTCCAGGTAATCGTGTTGTGATCCAGCACTCTGCTGTCCATGTCCTAACTCACACCAAGACTTGTTCCACCCATCACCCCTATGTTAACTGACCTACAAAGGTTCCCATTTAAGAAGCACCAAAATTTTAAAATTCTCATCGTCGTTTTCAAATCCCTCCATCATCCCTATCTCTGTAATCTCCTCCAGTCACAAAACCCTCCACGATCTTTGCGCCAATCTAATTCCAGCCTCTTGACCATTCCTTAATCGCTCCACCGTTGGTGGCTGTTCTTTCAGTTGCCTAGACCCCAAGCTTGGAATTTCCTCCCTACACATCTCCATCTCTCTACCTCACTTTCCTCCTTTAAGATATTCCTTAAAATCTACCTCTTTGTCCAAGCTTTTAGTCATTTGCTCTAATGTCTCATGTGTCAAAAGTTGCTTTGTAACATTTCTGTGAAATGCCCTGAAACGTCTTATTACATTAAAGGCATGATATAAGTGCAAATTATTGTCATTGACTTGGACTTTTATCACTGTTCCTTCATCATCACTGGGTGAATAACCTGCAAGTCCTTACCTAACAGCATTGTGGGAGCACCTTCACCACATGGACTGCAGCGGTTCAAGAAGGTCAAGCATCATCTTCTCAAAAGACAACTAGGTATTGGAAATCTATGTTGCTGGTCTTGTTAGTGATGCCCAAATCCCAAGTATAAATTTTTAAAATATGCACATATGAAATAGATTAAAAGCATCTACAGAAATACTTGTTCCTAAAACAATATCCTCTTACTGTGTACGGACAGTGTCTGTCAATTTCAGTGTCACATCTGAAATTGTTGGTCCTGACTGAGTTCCAAATTCCTCAGGGTTAAGCCCAGCAGCTTCTCTTCCATTTCCACTCCAGCTCAAACTAATACATCAAAGCAAAGGGAATTGGACAACACCCTGGAGAGAAAGAAAAACTGCTGAGCTATGAGAAAAGGACAGGGGAGTGAGACTAGCTGGTTTGCTGTTGCAGAGAGCTAGCACAGGCATGATGGGCTAAATGGCCTCCTTCTGTATTGTGATCATTCTATGACTACATGAAACGAGACCAGAGACCAACCTCTGCCAGCACCCCAATATAATCTGGCCCTCAATTGGACCATTTCTGTTTCTAGACTTGATTCTATGAGTAATGTCTGCAATAAAACAAAAGCAAAACATAATGCAGTTGCTAGAAATCTGAAGTAAAAAGAGCAAATGCTGAAAACACTAAGCAGGTCAGACATTAACTGTGGAGAGAAAATCAGAGTTAACATTTCAGGACGTACACAATGAATTACGGGGAATAAAAATGGAGCAGAATTAGATGGTTAATATAAGCTCAGAAGTGGAGAAGAAATTATCTCTAGTGCAGGAAAAACAATTCCTAAGTATGGGAAGTTAAAGCTGGTAAATCAGCAATAAATAGCCGGAGAGTGGGCAACAGTGGAAACCTCATTTTGACACAGTTAGTGGAAATAACAGTACTGGCTCAGTCCTGGGTCGCTCATTCCCAGCTTATATCACTGATTCAAATTTAAATGTATCGGTCATGAATAAGAAATTTGCTGATGAGCTAGATAGATTCTTGAATAACAAGGGGGTTAAAGGTTATTGGGGGTAGGCTGGATGACTACTAGTTGGTCATCGTGAGCACAATGGACTTAATGAAATGCAACATGGGCAACAAACTTTGACCAAAACTGGGATAGTAACTCTCACTAATAACACAGGTCAATGATCCACCCATTTAGTTGCCAAGTATGCTAATATGGTTATTTCAGTACACGAGTTAATTTGCCTGCATACATCGTAATGCAAACTCGAAAGAGTTACATCGTAGTGCAACACCAAATTCTTTAACTTTCCCAAAGAGATCGATGTAATTAGTCTCAAATGTAACAAGGGAAAATCATTAAAAGATTGTCAGTCACTCTGATATCTGAAATATTTTCTCACAAACAAAACATTTTACCTTCCACATTCAAAGGCCGATGATATTCATATCCTGATTAATCGAGTGACTCTCAGATCACGACGTGATGTTTGGTTCAAGGTTCCCGTTAATTAATCCTCCCCTTCTCGAGTTTCAAAGGAATTTCACTCTAGGTCCAGGAAAGAAAGTCACAACATTCTCTCTTCCGCCTTCCTGTTCCGGCATGGCTGCGCATGCGTAATACTGCACATCTCCCCTTTAATATGGCGGCCGCGCACGCGCCTTGCTGCAGATTGCCCCAGTTAGGATGGGAATCTCGACCTGTCACCAAGAAAAACATTTCTGCTCCTGTCCCGCTCGGAGCAAATGTCGAACTGTGTCAAAGGTATTGGAATGGAGCTCTCAGCCTGAAGAGATCTCGCTAATGATGGCGGACGGTCCAATCCAGAATGCTCAGCGCCTGTGAATCCGGCCTATCTCCATCAGAACGTCTGTAACGCGCAGACGCGAGAAGTCCCCACCCCCCGAGGACACCCTGTCTGCGGAGAGCATGCGCGGTGCGGCTCCAGGTTGAGCGGGCTGGAGCGCAGCCTCAGTGAGAGCGAGTGTGGCTCTCAGAGCCTGAATGAGAGCGGCCGAGAGCCGGGTGGGCGGGACCATTAAAGTGATGGTGCAGCGCCTCCCCCATCCGCAGCATTTTAATTTGTTTTATTGCGGGCGTTGCTCGCAGAACCGAGTCTGGAAACACATTCGGAGCAGTGAAAGAGCCGGTTTATTTCAGGGCGGGGGTTGATGAGGAATTCAGTCCCTGGTCTCCTGTTCAGGTCTTTTTGTTGCATCAGTTTGAACTAGAGATGGAGGAGAATCTCAAATAAAAACAAAATACCACTGGAGATTGGAAATAAAAACAGAAAGCGCTGGAAAAGCTCAGCAAGTCTGGCAGCATCTGTGGAAAGAGAAACAGAGTTAACGATTCGAGTCCAATATGAATCTCCCTCAGCCCAACAATTTCTGGTGTGAGACTGTCAGGGAGGGAGAGACTAGGGGAGATTTGGTTGTCCAACAGACACTGTCCGGACAGTCTCAAAGAGTATTGTTTTAGGAACAAGGATTTGAGTGAAGGTTTTTAATTCGCTTGACAATTATAAAGTCTTAAATTCATTCTGGGGATGTGAGCATCGTTAACAAGGCTAACATTGATTGTCAGTCCCCAACATTATGGTTTGGGCAGCTTCTTGAACTGCTGCAGCTTGCGTAGTGATGGTGCTCCTATAATGGTGTTAGGCAATGAGTTACAGGATATTCATCCAGCATCAGGAAGGAACAGTGATATATACCCAAGTCAGGATAGTGTGTGACTGGGAGGGCAACTGGAGGCAATAGTTTCCCAGGTACCTGCTTCACTTGTCTTTCTAGGTGCTGGACGTTGTGGATTGGAAGATTCTGTCAAAGTTCTGGTTGAGATATAGGTATATAAATTCCCTCCAAATCTCCTGCTTCCCCTTCCCACCTCTGTCTCTCCTGTTATACAGGCCAGAGTCTCGTGGTGGGTTCCCTTTCCTGAAGGACATTAGTGAACAAGTCAGGTTTCTATGACAACCTGGCAGCTTTTCATGGTCACTTTTTCCTGGTGCTGACCTCACAAAGTCCCAGATTCATTCAGCTCAATTTCACAACCTGCCTTTGTGGTTTTGTGGGTTCACTCTCATTCTCTATTTCTTGTTTTAAATTCATTTTACAGGCTATTACAAGGGGAGGATTTACAAACAGGAAGATCAAATCAAACACCACATCACGATCTGATAGAATTACTTGATTCATTGGTACCTGAGTCGGAGTTTGAACATGGAAGGAGAAAGCACCGTTCACAGTGGAGAGAAACCAAACAAGTGTTCTGTGTGTGGACGACGCTTCAGTGGATCATCCAGTCTGTCGAGACACAAGCGGAGTCACACCGATGAGAAACCATGTCAACGTACAGACTGTGGGAAGGGATTCAATTACCCGTATGAGCTCGAGATTCATCAGCGCAGTCACACTGGAGAGAGACCATTCACTTGTTCCATGTGTCACTCGGTCATCCACCCTACTGGAACATCAGAGAATTCACACTGTGGAGAGGCTGTTCACCTGCTCGGTGTTTGGGAAGGGATTCACTGATTTCTCTCTTGTGCTGAGACACCAGCTGGTTCATACTGGCGAGAGAAAGTTTAAATGTTGTCACTGTGAATAAAGCTTCAAACACCCTTCAACACTGAGGGGGCACCAGCTAATTCACATTGGTTCCACACCGTTCAGCTACTCTCACTGTGGGGAGAGGTTTTGGGGATCTTCCAACCTGCTGAAACACCAGTGATTTCACACTGATGAGAGACCTTTTAAATGCACAGACTGCGAGAAGTGCTATAAAAGTTCTGGGGAACTGATGTCCCATCAACGTGTCCACACTGATGAGAGAACTTTCAGGTGCTCTCACTGTGTAACTGGGTTCAGGCGATCATCTGATCTCATTGTACATCAGCGAGTTCACACTGGGGAGAGGCCATTCATCTGCTCCTTGTGTGGGAAGGGATTCACTCAGTCATCACAGCTCAGTAAACATCAGTTTGTTCACACTGATCAGAGACCTTTTCAATGTTCTGACTGTGAGAAGAGCTTTAAAAGCAAAAGCTGAGGCACGAAGCCACTCACACTGGGGAAAGGCCATTCATCTGCTCTGTGTGGGAAGGGATTCACTCAGTCATCCAATCTGCTGAGACACCAGTGAGGTCACAAGAGACTGCAGGAATTGCATTCTGCTGTTATTGATGGTGTTAATCACATCCTGGGCTGAACCATGTTCACTCAGGCAGCTGTGATTTGTTTCTGTTGATGTCATATTCCAGCCCTGTTGTAGGGTAATTAATATTCTGGATAAATGTCAAATAAACTAGCTTTGTTTAAAAGACATTGTCGTTGATTTTTGTCTTTCCCACCTGAGTGTTTAACATCACCTGGCTGGAGCTCAGAAAGGACAATCTAGGGGAGGATCATACAGCAGGAACAGAACTTCAGCCTGGACCCTGTCCTTCAGGGTCACACTGAGAGGGACAAATGACATTTTGGTCTTTTTCATCTCTTTTCACTGACAATAACCTCCCCAGGTGGGTGAGTCCTGAGGTGTGTAAAAAATGTGTCCCAGCTGCTCTCTTCCATGGTTCAGAGCCCCTAGAAATGGAACAGAAGGCTCCTTTACCACTGCATTTAGATTCAAGAAGAACAACGGTGAATGCTGGAAACGTGCTGTCAAATCATAGATTGGTATTGTTGTAGTTTGTTTCGACAAACCAGAAGACTCACATACAGGTTTTGATCCTTTATTATTCAAGCGTACACATGGAGAGACATCCTTGAGCAGTCCAAGACCGTACTCTAAAAAGTTACTAGTGTTCTCTCCTTATATACACCTTGAGTCACATACACATGTTCTAATCTTGTCAACTTACAATCACACACTTCTCCAGTCTCAGTTACATATTTCCGGTGTGTAGATACTTCAAACATTGTTCTAATCCATGCAAGACCAGCATATCTTGCTGATTGTATTGGAGTCTGGGCCTCCTTGATTTCAACACCCACTCCCTGGCCTTGTCCTTTGTTCTACTAGCTTGTTTATCTCATTCCTTATCCCGTCTAAAGCATATCTGCTACTCTCCTGTTCTGCTTTTCTGCTTATATTTTATTTTTACTAAAGACACTTCTAAAACTGTTTATCCCTTTCAGTGTGAAATTGTGATCTGTTCCTAACTGAAAGTGAAACGGCAGTTTTAAGTTCCCAGTCTAAAAAATGGCTCTTAATTCTGCAAAGATTTAACCTGTATCTGTGATAGTCCAGAGACTAACATTTTAGACAGATGAAAATTCATTTGCCTCAAACAAATTGGTTAAAGTTTGTAATAAAATATCAGATGGAGGAAATCACAGGAACCTGTTCATTGTTGTTACAATTACACCGCATTAAGATCGCCAGATTAAGGACCTGTAGCACTTAAGAATCCCCTACTTAATTGATTTGTGTTTCCTACATGCTGACCGTTCAAATATCCACCACACTTTTACAAGCCTTTAACTGCCAAAAATATAATGTAGGGAAGGGTGAAGCTGTGTCTGCTACTCTAACTGAAAAATAACTAGTGTCAGGTCCTTTATACTGTCCCTTAAACAATGAGTGAGCTATTGATAGGTTTCTGGGTGCTCTCCTTGTTTTGATCATTAATTGTGTGTTGCCATGACCCAGCGAGCCTGGGGTGTGTGAACCCGCTCTATGTGGTGTTGGGCCGCAGACTCTTGTGTTTCTCTTCCATTTCATTTATGCTGGCTCCTCCTGGTGCATTAATCTGATGAGAGATCACTAACACCTGAGCAGTCAGTGGTGTGGAGCCTGCTGAGAGTCCAGCCCCTTTCCTGTCAGTATCCAAAGGAGCTGGGACACGGAAAAGAGACTCAGTAAAATCAGGGAGATACTTGTTCACACAAACCAACCTCCCAAAGGTAATGAGTTATTTCACCTTCATTGACAAACACTCCAAATCCCCTCTGGACCAATAGAGAGAAGGGATAGGGTTGGAGGACCGAGTGGAAGCAGTTGGTCCTCTAACCAATCAGAGTGAATGAGGGATGGGGCTGAGCTGCATTTTATCTCCCAGCAGGGCTGATCACCCAAGGTCGCAATGGACAGCTCATTGTTCAAGGCTTGTTGTTGTCTCTGTCCCAGATGTTGTTCAATGTAGGTTTAACATTCAGTGAAAGGGTGGAATTGGATGGTCAAAACTGCTCGCAGTTTCTGCAGGGTAATGTTTACTTGAGTTTGTTGAACATTGTGGTCCTTACAGACCAATGCTTTATCCCCAGTGTTAGTCAGATTAGTTGGCGTTATCCATCCAATAGGACAGGAAGTGTGTGTCTGTTTGTGTGGGTGTATCCGTGAGTTTGTGTTTGTGTGTATGGGGGGTATCTGACTGTCTGACTGTATCTGTGGGGGTGGGGGGGGGGGGTGCTCTGAGCGACAAAGTGAGAGAGAGAGAGAGAGAGAGAAGGTGCATGTGGATATTTGTGTGTTGGTGTTTGTGTGTGCTGCTTCTCCTTAGCTGTTTTCCCGATCCCTCCCTTTCCCCTCACTATTATCCTCAGACAATTCATAAATTCCTTTCATGCATCACCCTCCAACATGCCTATGCTATCCACTTGAAATACTTCCATCAGTTTTACCAACAGATAGTGATAGAATTGCTGCTATCACAGGAATCAGTTCTGAAATACTATTATAAAAGAAAAATACTGCGGGTTCTGGTAATCTGAAATAAAAACAGAAAAAGCTGGAAAAACTCAGCAGGTCTGACAGCATATGTGGAGAGAGAAACAGAGTTTGGATCTGATAATGTGTAATGAGGCAGGTTTAATAAATTATTTCAGAATAAAGGATTCCCTAGGAAACAGTGACCATAATATGGTAGAATTTAGCATTCAGTTTGAGAGTGAGAAACTTAGGTTGGAAACAACTGTGCTAAACTCAAATAAAGGTAATTACAATGGAATGGGGGCATAGTTGGCTGGAGTGGACTGGGGAAGCACTTTAGCAGAAAAGATGATTGATGAACAATGGCAGACATTTAAGAAAATACTTTATGACTCACAACAAAGATATATCCCAGTGAGGAAGAACGATTCAAGGAAGGGGATAAACCAACCATGGTTAATCAAGAAAGTTAAGGACAGTATCAAATTGAAAGAAAAAACATAAAATGTGGTAGGGATTGGTGGTAAGCCAGAGGATTGGGAAAGTTTTAAAAACCAACAAAAGATGACCAAAAAATAATGAAGAGGGAGAAAATAAACTTTGAGGGTAAGCTAGCAAGAAATATAAAAATGGACAGAAAGAGCTTCTTTAAATATATAAAAAGGAAGAGAGAGGACAAAGTGAACATAGACCACTTACAGAATGAGGCTGGGGAAATAATAATGGGGGACCAGGAAATGGCAGTGGAGTTGAATAAGTATTTGCTTCAGTCTTCACAGTAGAAGATACTAATAGCATTCCGAAAATACCAAATAATCAAAGGGCAAAAGCGGGGAGGAAACAAATACAAGAACTACCACAAGAGAAAAAGTACTAGGGAAACTAATGGGGCTAAAGGCCGATAAGGACCTGATGGGTTGCATCTTAGGATATTAAACGAAGTAGCTACAGAGATAGTGGATGCACTGATAGTAATCTTCCAAGAATCCTTTGATTCTGGAAAAGTCCCAGAGGATTGGAGAACAGCCAATGTAACACCCTTATTCAAAAAGTGGGGGAGACAAAAAACAGGCTACTATAGGCCAGTTAGCTTAACATCTGTCATTGGGATGTAATAGCAGAGCATTTAGAAATACATAATCTAATCAAGCAAAGTCAGCAAGGATTCATGAAGGAGAAGTCATGCCTAACAAATTCATTTGAAATCTTTGAGGTGTAACAAGCAGAATAGATAAAGGGGAACCAGTAGATGTAATATATTTGGATTTCCAAAAGGCATTCAATAAGGTACAGCACATGAGGCCACTTAATAAGATAAAAACCCAAGGTTTTGGGGGTAGTATATCAGCATGGATAGAGGATTGGCTAACTAATAGAAGACAAAGAATTGGGATACAGGGGGCATTTTCAGGATGGCAACATGTAACTAGTGGAGTGCCACAGGGATCAGTGCTGGGGCCACAATTATTTACAATATATATTAATGACTTAGATGAGGGAAGTGAATGTACTATCGCCAAGTGTGTGGATGACACAAAAATTAGGTGGGGAGGCAAGTGGTGAGGACGACACAAAGAGTCTACAGAGGGATATAGACAGGTTAAGTGAGTGAGCAAAAACTTGGCAGATGGAATATAATGTGGGAAAATGTGAGGTTATGCACTTTGGCAGGAAGAATAGAGGAGCTGAATATTATTTAAATGGAGAAAGACTGCAGAAGGCTGCAGCACAGAGGGATTTGGGAGTCCTTGTGCATGAATCCCAAAATGCTAACATACAAGTTCAACAGGTAACAGGGAAGGCAAATGGAATGTTGGCCTTTATTTCAAAGGGAATGGAGTATAAAAATAGGGAAGTCTTGCTAAAGCTATGCAAAGCACTGGTTAGACCACACCCAGAATACTGTGAACAATTCTGGACCCCTTATCCTAAGGATAGATATACTGGAATTGGAGGCAGTCCAGAGAAGGTTCACGAGGTTGATCTTGGGGATGGAGGGATTTTCTTATGAGGAGAGGTTGAATAGGTTGGGCATGTTCATTGGAGTTTAGAAGAATGAGAGGCAACCTTATTGAAACATATAAGATTCTTCGGGGCCGGACAGGGTAGATACTGAGAGGTTGTTTCCCCTTGTGAGAGAGTCTAGGACCAGAGGGCATAATCTCAGAGTGAGGGGGTGCCCATTTAAAATGGAGATGAGGAGGAATTTCTTCTCTCAGAGGGTATTCAATCTGTGGAATTCTTTACTGCAGCAGGCTGAAGAGGCTGGGTCATTAAGTATATTCAAGGTTGAGATAGACAGATTTTTAATCAGCAAGGGAAGCAAAGATTATGGGGAAAAGGCAGGGAAGTGGAGTTGAGGATTTTCAGATCAGCCATGTTCTCATTGAATAGCGAAGCAGACTCAGTGGGCCAAAAATACTACTTCTGTTCCGACATCTTATGGTCTTAACTGTTCGAGTCCGAATGGCTCTGAAAAAGAGTGAGTCTGATTGTAATACACCAGATCATCTCACCTAACACCAGTCCAAAGGCTCACCTGAGTCTCAGATTTGAATGATTGCCCAACGTAGAAAACATATATCATTTAACCCCTTTGAACCCGATTTAACCTTATCCCTAACCTGCTTTAACTCTTCTGCCAGTCCATTTCTTGAAACCAGGGACTCTCCTTGTTCTAATGGTGACATTCCCTCTCTGCCCAGTTAATTCTTTAAACCAGCCCTTGAATTGTTTGTACATTGTTTCATCATGTTCCCACATTTCACTAACAAATGTTGAAATGTTTGCTCCACACCCACAGGGTTTCATCTGTTTAAAGCCACAAACAGAAAGGTCCAGTTTTCTGCTGGAATTTGAGACAAATCAGCTTTCAAAATGATGCAGAATTTCAGCCAATGATGGAGACCCGGGCTCAGCCTTGCCCCTCATTCACTCTGATTGGTTGGAGGACCAGTCGATCCCAGCTTGGTCCTCCAGAACTGCACCCTTTTCCTATTGGTGCGGAGCTGCCGTCAATCATTCCTGGGATTGTGATCTGGAGCATGCGCAGTGCGGGTGATGTCCATGGACAGAAGCTTGTTTGTCTCATCTTCAGGCGGGAAGGAGGCAGATAAGCGGAGGCAGCGTTAGGGGCAGTGGATGGGAGTGGAGGCCTCAACACCCTCACTAAGAAAGTACCGGGCCCGCAATTGCACCGAACGGAACGGCAGCTGCGGGCTTTCTCCTGGTGCCAGGCCGGGACAAATGTGGGTTAATGAAGGAAATGCAGCAATGGATTTGTTCATGAGAAATCAACTTTAACTCCCTTTACTGATCCTGGAGCAGGAGGAGAGAATGGTGTGAATTTCTATCCTGCACTGACACTGATGGGTTTTGGAAACTCCTTTTACAGAGGGTTAGAAGGGGAGGATTTACAGACGGGAAAATCAAACCAAACATCACATTCAGAGCAGACCCGATTCCTCAGGACCTGGATATTATCGGTCTTTGAGTTTAGGCATTATCACTCTGTGTAAAAATAAGTTTTTCCTCACATTCCCCTGTATCACTTGTAAAAATCTTAAATTTGTGTCCTGTAATCATTTTACAATCAGATAAAGGGAACAGCTTTTCTTTACTTACCTTATCTAAATCTATGATAAACTTGTACACCTCCAGCAAACCTCCCCTCAATCTCCTTTGCTCCAAGGAGAAAAACCCCAGTTTCTCCAACCTATCCTTGCAACTAAAATCCCTCATCCCTGGACGTATTCTGGTAAATATCCTCTGCACCCTCTCAATGACCCTCACATCCTTCATAAAGTGTGGTGGTCACTGGTTTGCACAGACCCAGATGTTCTGTGTTCGTGTCTGTGATGTCATCACACACCAACAATTGCTCAGTGACATCACCCCACTCCCCGGGTATTTCCTCAACTGAGAGATTTTTCTCTGACTCCAGTACTTCTGATATCTTTCCAGCTGCAGGCTACGGCAGGAGATTTTCAAATTGAAAGCGGTGGAATTGTTTTGGGGGTGAGTATTTTTGAGTATTCATCTAAAATTTAGAGCTTTTAATGCTATGCTCTTTACCCTGTGAGAGGTTCTGTGGCTCTGGGGCTGGTATGGGTTCTTTACTGTAGATCTGAATCCATGTCCATCTATTGCTCTGTCTCACGTCTGCCCTCCCTGATCACTTCCCTGCCATTGTCTAATCTCCTCTATCTCTAATAATGAGTATATTTTAGCTGTGTTTAGTATTTTACTGTTCTTTCCACTGACTGTGTCTAAATGAGGTTTCCACTGCTGCCCATCCCCTGACCATGTGCTGCTGGCTGACCAGCTTTATCTTCACACAGTATCTTCCATAGTCAGGGATTGTTTTTTTCTGCATTATAATCCATTTATCTCTTGCTTCTGAGCTTTTATTGACCATCAAATTTTATTCCCCATAGTTTATTCTGCACAGCCTGAAACATTAACTCTGTTGTTCTCTCCACAGATACTTCCTGATGTGCTGAGTATTTCCAGCATTTTCTCTTTTCATTTTAGATTTCCAGCAGCTGCAGTTTTCTTTTTATAATATTCATTCATGGGTTATGGGTGTCGCTGGCTTGGCCAGCATTTATTGCCCATACCTATTTTCCCTTTTTTCAGAGGGCATTTAAGAGTCAATCACATTGCTGTGAGTCTGGAGTCACATGTAGGCCAGACCAGGTAAGGATGACAGATTTCCTTCCCTAAAGGACATTCGTGGACCAGCTGGGTTTTTACTACAATCCAACAGCTTTCATGGTCACTTTTTCCTAGTGCTGGCCCCACAAATTACCAGATTCATTCAGCTCAATTTCACAACCTGCCTTTGTGTTTTTGTGGGTTCTCTCTCAGTCCATTTTTTCTGTTTCAAATCAATTTCACAGGATATTAGAAAGGTCGATTTGCAGTCAGGAAACTGAAACCAAACATCAAAGCAGGATCTGGTGAAGTCGTCCAATTCATAATAAACTGAACATGATTGGATTTTGAACATGGAAGGAAAAGCAGTGTTCAGAGAGAAACTGAACACGTTCTGTGTGTGGACCAGGCTTCAGCCAATCAACTGGCCTCACGAACCATAAATGCAGTCATGCTGGGGAGGAACTGGAGAAATATGGAGACGATAAGAAGGGATTCAGGTGCCCATCTGACATGGAAACTTATCGTCACAGTCACAGCAGGGAGAGGACATTCACCTGCTCTCTATTTGGGAAGGGATTCACTCATTCATCCACTCTGCTGACACACCAGCGAGTTCACACTGGGGAGAGGCCATTCACCTGCTCCAAGTGTGAGAAAGGATTCACTCAGTCTTCCAACCTGCTGAGACACCAGCGTATTCACACTAGGCAGAGGCCGTTCACTTGCTCTGAATGTGGGAAGGGGTTCAATCAATCATTCACCCTGCTGAAACACCAGCGAGTTCACACTGATGAGAGACCATTTAAATGCCCAGACTGTGGGAAGTGCTTTAAAAGTTCCAAGAACCTAATGTCCCATCAATGTGTTCGCACTGATGAGAGACCTTTTAATTGCCCAGTCTGTGCGAAGTGTTATAAAAGCTCTAAGGAACTGATGTTCCATCACATGTTCACACTGATGAGAGACCGTTCAGGTGCTCTCTCTGTGGGGCTGGGTTCAGGCAATCATCTCATCTCATCAAACACCAGAGGATTCACACTGGGGAGAGGCCATTCACCTGCTCCGAGTGTGGGAAGGGATTCACTCGATCATGCCACCTGATGGCACACCAGCGAGTTCAGAGTGGGGAGAGACCATTTAAATGCCCAGACTGTGGGAAGTGTCATAAAAGTTCTGGGGAACTGAGGCGCCATCAACGTGTTCACACTGAGGATAAATCGTTCAGGAGCTCTCAGTGAGGGACTGGGTTCAGGCAATTATATCAGCTCACTGTGCATCAGAGGATCCATGCTGGAGAGAGACCATTCACCTCCACCGGTTGTGGCAAGAAATTCACTCGGAAATCCCACCTGCTGAGACACCCGGGAGTTCACAGGTGACTGCAGGTGTTGGATTTCGCTCTTGATCATGTCGGAGACACAGCCATGTTTATTGGGGTCTTTTTCTGCTGATGTTATTAAGTTCCAGCCCAGTTATAGATATTAATATCTGGATAAAAGTCAAACAAATCAGCTTTATAAACAGAGGGTGATGAGTCATTTTAATACTTCTCACTACAGGTTAATTCCTTGATTGGCACCCCATCCAGCACTGTAAACATTCACTCCTTCCACTACCAACGCACAGTGGCAGCAATGTGTACCAACTACAAGATGCACTGCAGCAACTCACCAAGGCTCTTTCAACAGCTACTTCCAAACGTGCAACCTCTACCAAAGTACAAGGGCAGCAGATAGATGGGAGCACCACCACCTCCAAGTTCCCCTCCAAGCCAGTCACCATCCTGACTTGGAAATATATCGCCATTCCTTCACAGTCACTGGGCCAAAATCCTGGAATTCCCTTCCTAACAGAACTGTGGGTGTAACTACACCACATGATGTGCAGCGGTTCAATAAGACAGCGCACCACCACCTTCTCAAGGGTAGTTAGGGATGGGCAATAGATGCTGGCCTAGCCAGCGACACCCACATCCTGTGAACAAATAAAAAAAGTGCTCTCCGTCTCCCCTGTCTCAATCCTCAGCTCCAACAAGTGCGAAGAACTCATGGAGTTTCTTTGTCACTAAGATTGAGACAATCTGATCAGCTGCTTATGCTGCTTCCCTCCTTTCCACTAGCCCACTGGGTCAAACTGCCTCTAAAGATCCCCCTTGTCTGAGCCCTGAACTCACATCTTTCTCCAGTTTCTCTGCTATCTCCCATCATGCCCTGTCAGAGGTCATCTTATTCACCTCCTAGTCCCTCGACCCTATTCCCACTAAGCTGCTGACCATCCACCTTGCCCAAGGAACTGGGGAAATTGCCTGGACAGTATCAGCTGCCACTGTGGATTCAGGTTGAGGAGTTGTTGAAAATGTTCTTTCCTGTGTTGATGGATGACATTGTCATCCTCGAGGAGAGAAACAGCATACTGTGTTTGCCAGGTGCTTAACAGTGAGGTTGAGTGTCTTGGGCTACAGGAAGATATAGATGGGATGGTCAAATGGGCAGATAAGTGGCAGATGGAATTTAACCCTGAAACTTATGAGGTGGAAGGAGTAATTTGACAAAGAAGTATTCAATGAACGGTTTGACACTCGGAAGTTCTGAGGAACAAAGGGACCTTGGCGTGTGTGTCCATAGATGTCTGAAGGTGGAGGGGCATGTTAGTGGGGTGGTGAAAAAGGCATATGGGACACTTGTCTTTATTAATCGAGGCATAGATTACAAAAGTAGGGAGGTCATATTGGAGTTGTATAGAGCCTTGGTGAGGCCACAGCTGGAGTACTGTGTGCAGTTCTGGTCACCACATTATAGGAAGGATGTGATTGCTCTGGAGGGGGTGCAGAGGAGATTCACTGGAATGTTGCCTGGGATGAAACATTTAAGTTATGAAGAGAGGTTGGATAGACTTGTGATGTTTTCATTGGAGCAGAGAAGACTGAGGGGTAACCTGATCGAGGTGTACAAATTATGAGGGACATGGACAGGGTGGATATGGAGCAGCTGTTCCCCTTCATTGAAGGGTCAGTCACAAGGGGGCATAAGTTCAAGGTGAGGGGCAGTAGGTTTAGGGGTGCTGCGAGGAAAAACATTTTTACCCAGAGGGTGGTGACAGTCTGGAATGCACTGCCTGGGAGGGTGGTGGA
This sequence comes from Carcharodon carcharias, assembly GCF_017639515.1. Lineage (NCBI taxonomy): Eukaryota > Metazoa > Chordata > Chondrichthyes > Lamniformes > Lamnidae > Carcharodon > Carcharodon carcharias. Next base: position 10,095,479 of record NC_054493.1, on the reverse strand, counting down.
GGCGGGTTGCCTCACATCCTTTAAAAATCACCTGGATGAGCACTTGGCATGTCATAACCTTCAAGGCTATGGGCCAAGTGCTGGGAAATTGGATTAGGTAGGTAGGTCAGGTGTTTCTCACATGTCGGAGCAGACATGATGGGCCGAAGGGCCTCTTCTGCACTGTGATTCTGATTCTGTGAGTGAAGGGGATTTTGTTCATTTATTTTGGTCTATTCATGACCCTGGTGGCTTCAAAAAGCTTTGCTTGTCATGATGGTCAGCGTATTGTTGGGGATCTCGGGCTTGCTCCTCCCACCACTTGTACTTTATTGTCTTTGGCCGTCAGCTTTGAGCTGTTGGAACTCTGCCTTCTTGAGACCTCGGGTTGTTCTGCAGGGCAATGAAGGTTGTTCATTTCTGTTACAGGAGGTCACATTTTGAGCATCATTTTCATTGAACCAGTCCTGGTGACAACGATGCTCGAACCCAATGGTCTGGGCACAGGAGTCTCATACAGCTGACTTCATCCGATCCCAATGTTCTGAGGAGAAACGACACAGACCAAATGGTACAATTTTGAAGAGGATGCAGAAAAGGATAGACTTGGGTTTGTTTGTGCACAAATCTCTGAAGGTGTGAGGACAGGTTAACAAACAGTCAATGAAGCAGATGGGATGCTGGGCTTTATAAGAGAGAGAGAGTACAAATGTCAGGAAGTCTCACTATAAAAAACATTAGTTCTGCCCCGGCTGAAGGATTGTGTCCAATTCTGAGCACATTTTAGGGAGGACATGAAGGCTTTGGAGAGGGCAGAGAGGAGATTGATTCCAATGATTCCAGCATTGGTGGATCACAGGACCACGGATCAATGATAGAACCTGGGGCTGTTCTCCTTGGAACAGAGAAAGCGAAGAGGAGATTTGATAGACCTGTTTAAAATCATGAAGGGTTTAGATCGAGTAAATAAGGAGAAAATATTTCCAATGGTCAATGGTTCGATAACCAGACGACACTGATTTAAGGCAATTGGCAAGAGAACCAGAGGCATCAGGAGGAAATCTTTTCAGTAACAAATGGTTATGATTTGGAATGCGCTGTCTGATGGGGCGATGGATACAGGTTCAAGGGTGACCTTCAAAAGGGAATTGGAGAAATACTTGAAGGAGAAATGATGCAGGAATGGGATAAAGAATGGGGGAGTGAGACTAATTGGATCACTCGTTGAAAGTTACCAGCACAGATTCAAAGGCCAAATGGCCTCCTTATCTGCTGCACTATTAGGAGATTCTATGATTTATAATACGATGATTCATAATAAACATATGATACGATCAGCGAGTATGGATGGTGACCATTCAGCCCATTGTGCCTGTACTGTCCCTGAAAATGTTACCAATCTGTCCCACTCCCCTGCTCTTTTCCGATCACCCTCCATATCTTTCTTTATTAAATAAGAGTCCAAATCACTTTTGAAAGTTATTATTGAATCTGCTGCTACCAGTCATTCAGACAATGAAAACAACAACTTCAGTCTCCCCAATATTTAATTGGAGGAAATTTCTGCACATCCACCATTGAAGGTCAGACAAACAGTCTGATAATTGACCAAAAGTGGAGAAGTCGAGAAAGGTGGTGGTGAGGTAGAGCTGGGAGCTGTCAGTGTAAATGTAGCAACTAACAGTGTTTTCAGATGATGTCATTGGGGGGAGCCGGTTGATGAGAAATAAGAGGAGACCAAGGCTGGATACTTTGGGGATGCCAGCGGTAACTGTGTGAGTGGGAAGGGAAGACATTATAAGTGATTCCCTGACTATGATTCGATAGAGAATGGAACCAGGAGAGAGCAGCCCCACCCAGCTGGACAATAGGGGAGAGGTGAAGGAGCAGAATGATGTGGTCGACCTTGTCAAAGGCTGCAGACAGGTCGAGGTCCAGACGGGCGAGCTTATCTTTGTCATTGTGACTTTGATAAGAGCTGGTTCAGTTCTGAGGCAGGGGTGATTAGAGGGATTCAAAGATGGGCCAAGATTTTCCAGTGGTTGGGCAGGCTCGGTGGGCGGGCCCGGGATCAGTCAGGAAGCCGCCTGGGATCCGGATTCGAGAAAGCTTTTTAAAATTGAAAACTTAAGCAATGTTAAAAACACGTGCAAAACAAAAACAGAATTACCTGGAAAAACTCAGCAGGTCTGGCAGCATTGGCGGAGAAGAAGAGTTGATGTTTCGAGTCCTCATGACCCTTCGACAGAACTGGGTGAATCCAAGAAAGGGGTGAAATATAAGCTGGTTTAAGGTGTGTGTGGGGGTTGGGGGGGGGGCGGCGGTGTTTGGGTGGAGGGAGAGAAGTGGAGGGGGTTGGTGTGGTTGTAGGGACAAACAAGCAGTGATAGAAGCAGATCATCAAAAGATGTCGCAGACAACAGAACAAAAGAACACATAGGTGTTAAAGTTGGTGATATTATCTAAACGAATGTGCTAATTAAGAATGGATGGTAGGGCACTCAAGGTACAGCTCTAGTGGGGGTGGGGGGAGCATAAAAGATTTAAAAATATTTAAAAATAATGGAAATAGGTGGGAAAAGAAAAATCTATATAAATTATTGGAAAAAATCAAAAGGAAGGGGGAAGAAACAGCAAGGGGGTGGGGATGGAGGAGGGAGCTCAAGACCTAACGTTGTTGAATTCAATATTCAGTCCTGAAGGCTGTAAAGTGCCTAGTCGGAAGATGAGGTGTTGTTCCTCCAGTTTGCGTTGGGCTTCACTAGAACAATGCAGCAAGCCAAGGACAGACATGTGGGCGAGAGAGCAAGGTGGAGTGTTAAAATGGCAAGCGACAGGGAGGTTTGGGTCATTCTTGCGGACAGACCGCAGGTGTTCTGCAAAGCGGTCGCCCAGTTTACGTTTGGTCTCTCCAATGTAGAGAAGACCACATTGGGAGCAACAAATGCAGTAGACTAAGTTGGGGGAAATTCAAGTGAAATGCTGCTTCACTTGAAAGGAGTGTTTGGGCCCTTGGACGGTGAGGAGAGAGGAAGTGAAGGGGCAGGTGTTACACCTTTTGCGTGGGCATGGGATGGTGCCATAGGAGAGGGTTGAGGAGTAGGGGATATGGAGGAGTGGACCAGGGTGTCCCGGAGGGAATGATCCCTACGGAATGCCGACAGGGTGGGGGGGTGAAGGGAAGATGTGTTTGGTGGTGGCATCATGCTGGAGTGGGTGGAGGATGATCCTTTGAATGCGGAGGCTGGTGGGGTGATAAATGAGGGCAAGGGGGACCCTATCATGTTTCTGGGAGGGAGGAGAAGGCGTGAGGGCGGATGCGCGGGAGACGGGCCGGACACGGTTGAGGGCCCTGTCAACAACCGTGGGTGGAAAACCTCGGTTAAGGAAGAAGGAGGACATGTCAGAGGAACTGTTTTTGAAGGTAGCATCATCGGAACAGATGCGACGGAGGCGAAGGAACTGAGAGAATGGGATGGAGTCCTTACAGGAAGCGGGGTGTGAGGAGCTGTAGTCGAGGTAGCTGTGGGAGTCGGTAGGTTTGTAATGGATATTGGTGGACAGTCTATCACCAGAGATTGAGACAGAGAGGTTAAGGAAGGGAAGGGAAGTGTCAGAGATGGACCACGTGAAAATGATGGAGGGGTGGAGATTGGAAGTAAAATTAATAAATTTTTCCAAGTCCCGACGAGAGCATGAAGCAGCACCGAAGTAATCATCGATGTACCGGAGAAAGAGTTGTGGAAGGGGGCCGGAGTAGGACTGGAACAAGGAATGTTCTACATACCCCATAAAGAAACAGACATAGCTGGGGCCCATGCGGGTACCCATAGCCACACCTTTTATTTGGAGGAAGTGAGAGGAGTTGAAGGAGAAATTGTTCAGTGTGAGAACAAGTTCAGCCAGACGGAGGAGATTAGTGGTGGATGGGGATTGTTCGGGCCTCTGTTCGAGGAAGAAGCTAAGGGCCCTCAGACCATCCTGGTGGGGGATGCAGGTGTAGAGGGATTGGACGTCCATGGTGAAGAGGAGGCGTTTGGGGCCAGGGAACTGGAAATTGTTGATGTGACGTAAGTTGTCAGAGGAATCACGGATGTAGGTGGGAAGGGACTGGACAAGGGGAGAGAGAAGGAAGTCAAGATAATGAGAAATGAGTTCCGTGGGGCAGGAGCAAGCTGAAATGATCGGTCTACCGGGACAGTTCTGTTTGTGGATTTTGGGTAGGAGGTAGAAGCGGGCCATCCGAGGTTGGGCGACTATCAGGTTGGAAGCTGTGGGAGGAAGATCTCCAGAGGAGATGAGGTCAGTGACAGTCCTGGAAACAATGGCTTGATGTTCAGTGGTGGGGTCATGGTCCAGGGAGAGGTAGGAGGAAGTGTCTGCGAGTTGACGCTCAGCCTCCGCGAGGTAGAGGTCAGTGCGCCAGACAACAGCACCACCCTTGTCAGTGGGAAAAACATGTGCCCTCATGTGACTGTTAGGAGTAGGGACATGTTATCAATTAAATTTTAAAATTTTTATTTAGTTTTTATTTGCTGTTGGAAACCTCAGCAGGTCTGGTCACATCGATGGGGAGAGAAGTTGGGGGGGTGGGTGCGGTTGAAGGGACAAGCAAGCGGTGATAGGAACTCCTAATATTACTCAGTTCTGCTGAAGGGTCATGAGGACTCGAAACGTCAACTCTTTTCTTCTCCGCCGATGCTGCCAGACCTGCTGAATTTTTCCAGGTAATTCTGTTTTTGTTTTGGATTTCCAGCATCCGCAGTTTTTTGTTTTTATCTCTGTGTTTAATTGACTGCCACTCCTCTTCAAGCAATGCTTACCTTGAAGAAGTACTGCTCCTCTCTCCGACAAGATTTCCGGATCTCTCTTTTGCCTTGTTCACATTGATTGCTTTCCATTTCTCTCCTGGTATTTGACAAGATGATTACTAAAACCCACTTTCACAGCCATATTTCACATTCGTTTAGATAATATCACCACCTTCAACACCTCTTTGTTCTTTTGTCTGTGACATCTTTTGATTATCTGCTCCTATCACTGCTTGCGTGTCCCTACAACCCCACCCCCCCCCCAACCTTAAACCAGCTTATATTTCACCCCTCTCCTAATATTACTCAGTTCTGCTGAAGGGTCATGAGGACTCGAAACGTCAACTCTTTTCTTCTCCGCCGATGTGATCAGACCTGCTGAGTTTTTCCAGGTAATTCTGTTTTTGTTTTGGATTTCCAGCATCCGCAGTTTTTTGTTTTTATCTCTGGGAGAAGTTTCTTGTTGGATCCACAACAGGTAAAGGTGAGAGGCGAGGGGAGGGAGTAATGAATCGGGTGGGGAAGCTTCGTAACCATGTTAAGGAAGTTACAAACCCGAAAGAGATGTTACCATTCCCCCCTTTGCGCCGAGTGGGACCGCAGCTCTTAGATATCGGTGCCAATTAATGGCTGCCATCTTTATTGGAATAATGTGTATTAGGGCGCATGCGTGGCAGCCATCTTTGTAGGGGGGCAATGTTTGGAATGACAGGAGCTTGTTACCATTGTTCAGAATGGTAACAACTTGTCCATCAAGCTGCATTAACCTTTGAGTCCTAATTGTATTATTGATGAAGCGGAGAAAGGTCAGAGAAGGAAAGTAAAGGAAGCAAATCCTGTTCTTCTAATCCAACTACCTCATGGCACATCCTGCCCCATGTATTCAATGAGCTGTGGGTCTGTTCAGTCACATGAAGACCCACAGCAGAAACTCATTACCCTGAGTCGACATCATCCTCGAATCGAGGGACTGCCATCGACAACAAGGGTTAATGGGAAGCAGAACGCATGCGCGGTCATCTCTGTCCCTATTAGCAGGAAGAGAGAATATTGTGAATTTCTATCCTGGACCGACAGGGATGGATTTTGGAAGCTCCTTTTACAAGGGGTTAGAAAAGGGTTTGCAGACAAGGTACACAAACCAAACATCACAGCAACACCTGACACCATCATTCAATTCATAAGGACCTGGATTTTATCGGCCTCTGAGAGTAAAAATTAAATTCCAGGTGATTACCACTTACTGTGAAAAATTTCTTTCTCACATCCTCCCTGTAGATCTTGCCCAAAATCTTAAATCTGTGGCCCATAATCCTTTTATGATAACCCAATGGGGACAGCTTTTCTTTATTTACCTTATTAAACCTACCAAAAGCTTGTACACCTCTATCAAATCTCCCCTTAATCTCTTTTGTTCCAAGGAGAACAACCCCAGTTTCTCCAACCTAACATTATATTATTCATTCATGGGATGTGGGCTTCGCTGGCTGGGCCAGCATTTATTGCTCATCCCTAGCTGCCCTTGAGCAGGTGGTGGTGAGCTGCCTTCTTGGACCACTGCAGTCCATGTGGTGTAGGTACACCCACAGTGCTGTTAGGAAGAGGAGGTCCAGGATTTTGACCCAGCAACAGTGAAGGAATGGCGATATATTTCCAGGTCAGGATGATGAGTGCCTTGGAGAGGAACTTCTTGGTGGTGTTCCCATCTATCTGCTGCTTTTGTCTTTCTAGATGATATGGACATGGGTTTGGAAGGTGCTGTCGAAGGAGCTGTGGTGAATTCCTGCAGTGCATCTTGTAGATGATACACACTGCTGCTACTGTGCGTCGGTGGTGGAGGGAGTGAATGTTTGTGGATGTAGTGTCAATCAAGCGGACTGCTTTGTCCTGGATGGTGTCAAGTTTCTTGAGTGTTATGGGAGTTGCACTCATCCAGGCAAGTGGGGAGTATTCCATCACACTCCTGACTTGTGCCTTGTAGACAGTGGACAGGCTTTGAAGAGTCTGGAAGTGGGTTACCCATCACACTATTCCTTGCCTCTGACCTGCTCTTGTAGCCAAGGTATTTATATGGCTGGTCCAGTTCAGTTTCTGGTCAATGGTAACCCTGAAGATGTTGATAGTGGGGGATTCAGTGATGGTAATGCAATTGAACATCAAGGGGCAATGGTTGGATTCTCTCTTATTGGAGATTGGCATTGCCTGACACTTGGGTGGTGCGAATGTTACTTGCCACTTGCCAGCCCAAGCCTGGATATTGTCCAGGTCTTGCTGCACTTTGGACATGGACTGCTTCAATATCTGAGGAGTCACGAATGGTGCTGAACATCTTGTCATCATCAGCAAACATCCCCACTTCTGACCTTATGTTGGAAGGAAGGTTGTTGGTGAAGCAGCTGAAGATGATTGGGCTGAGGACTCTACCCTGAGTAACTCCTGCAGTAATGTCCCGGAGCTGGGATGACTGACCTACAACAACCATTACCATCTTTCTTTGTGCTAGGTATGACTCCAATCAGTGGAGAGCTTTCCCCCTGATTCTCATTGACTCCAGTTTTACCCGGCCTCCTTGATGCCACACTCTGTCAAATGCTGCCTTGATGTCAAGGGCAGTCACTCTCACTTCACCTCGGGTGTTCAGCTCTTTTGTCCATGTTTGAACCAAGGCTGTAATGAGGTCAGGAACTGAGTGCCCCTGGCGGAACCCAAACTGGGCATCAGTGAGCAAGTTATTTATTGCTAAACAAGTGCCACTTGACTGCACTGTTGATGACCCCTTCCATCACTTTACTGATGATCGAGAGTAGACTGATGGGGCAGTAATTGGCTGGGTTGGATTTGTCCTGCTTTTTGTGTACAGGACATACCTGGGCAATTTTCCACATAGCCGGGTAGATGCCAGTGTTGTAGCTGTACCGGAACAGCTTGGCTAGGGGCGCGGCAAGTTCTGGAGCACAAGTCTTCAGTACTATTGCCGGAATATTATCAGGGCCCATAGCCTTTGCAGTATCCAGTGCTTTCAGCCATTTATTGACATCACGTGGAGTAAATCGAATTGGCTGAAGACTGGTATCTGTGATGCTGGGACTTCCAGAGAAGGCTGAGATGGATCATCCACTCTGCACTTCTGGCTGAAGATTGTAGCAAATGCTTCAGCCTTGTGTTTTGCACTGATGTGCTGGGCTCCTCCATCATTGAGAATGGGGATTTTGTGGAGCCTCCTCCTCCAGTGAGTTGTTTAATTGTCCACCACCATTCATGACTGGATGTGGCAGGACTGCAGAGCTTAGATCTGATCCATTGGTTGTGGGATCCTTTAGCCCTGTCTATTACTTGCTGTTTATGCTGTTTGGCACGCAAGCAATCTTGTGCTATACCTTCACCAGGCTGACACATCATTTAAAGGTATGCCTGGTGCTGCTCCTGGCATGCCCTCCTGCACTCTTCATTGAACCAGGGTTGATCCCCTGGCTTGATGGTAGAGTGGGGGATATCCCGGGCCATGACTTTACAGGTTGTATTCGAGTACAATTCTGTTGCTGCTGATTGGAACTAAAATACAACATTGCAACTATCATCCCTCATCCCTGGAACCATTCTGGTAGATCCCTGCACCCTCTCAAGGACCTTCACATCCTTCACAATGTGTGGTGATCACTGGTTTGCACAGACCCAGATGTTCTGTGTTCGTGTCTGTGATGTCATCACACATTGACAATTGCTTAGTGACATCATCCCACTCCCCAGGTATTTCCTCAACTGGGAGATTTTTCTCTGACTCCAGTACTTCTGATATCTTTCCAGCTGCAGGCTCCAAAAGGAGATTATAAAATTGAAAACAGTGAAATTGTTTCAGAGATGAGTATTTTTAACCAGTTGTCTACATATTTGGGCTTAAGTTGTATGCTGTGAGAGGTTCCATGGCTCTGTGGCTGTTCAGCTCCTTTACTGTGGATCTGAATCCATTGCTCTGCCCTCCCTGATCACCTCTCTCCTATTGTTTAAGTTCCTCTGTCTTTAATAATGGGTGCATTTGAGCTATGTTTAGTATTTTACTGTTACTTCTGCCGACTGTGTCTAAATGAGGTTTCCACTGCTGCCCAACCCCCAACCAGGTGCGGCTGGCTTCCCAGCTTTATCTTCCCACAGTTTTATTTAATAGTCAGAAAATGTTTTTCCTGCACTATCGCTCATTTCTCTTCCACTTTTGTGCTTATGTTGACCATCAAATTCTGCACCATTTTTATTCCCCATAATTCATCCTGAACGCCCTGAAATGTTAACTCTCTTTCTCTCCCTGCAGATACTACCTGACCTGCTGACTATTTCCAGCATTCCCTCTTTTTATTTTGGATTTCCAACACCTGCAGTATTTTGCTATTATCTTATTGCAAGCGTCGCTCATAGAAGTTGGACCAGTTAAGAGCCAGTTTGTTTCAGGGTAGCCATTGGTTGTAGAAGTTAGTTCCTGGCCTCAAGTAGGTCCTTTTTCATCAAGTCATCAAACCCACTCCCCTGCGCTTCACTAACAAGACCAGCAGCACATATTACCCAGCCCCAGTTACCTGTGGAGAAGATGATGTTTGACCTTCTTGAACCGCTGCAGTCCATGTGGTGAAGCTGCTCTCACAGTGATAAGGAGTTACAGGTTATTCACTCAGTGATGATTGAGGAACAGTGATAAATGTCCAAATCAACAACAGCAGTTTGGATTTGTAAAGTGGTTTTCATGTATTTGACCTTTTCAAGGTGTTTCACAGGTGTGTTATAAACCAGGAGCTTTTGTAGTTCAGTGAGCACAGGGGTGATGAGTGAACAAGACTTGGAGTAGTAAGTACATGGACAGCAGAGTTTTGAACGATCTCAAGATCACAGGGAGGTTGACTGTGTGAGGCTGGCCAGGAATGCGTTCGGAGAGTTAAGTCTAGAGAAAACAAAACAATGGTTGAGGGTTTCAGCAGTAGATGAGCTGAGACTAGGGTGGAGTTGGACGATGTTACTGAGGTGGAAAAATACGACAATGGTGATGGTGTGGATATATGTTTGAAAGCTCATTTTGATGTGAAATATTTTGCCAAGGGTGTGAACAGTCTGGTTCAGCCTCAGACTGTTGCCAGGGAGATGGATGGAGTTGGTGACCAGGCAGTGGAGTTTGTAGAGGGGACTGATAAGACAACAGCTTCAGTCTTCCCAATACTTAAGTGGAAGAAATTTCTGATCATCCAGTACTGGATGTCAGACAAGTCAGGACAGTGTGTGACTTGGCGAGGAACTTGGAGATGATGGTTTTCATATTCACCTGCTACCTTGGTCCTTCTAGGTGATGGAGGTTGAGAGGTTTGGCTGTTCTGTCAAAGTTCTTGTTGTGTTGCAGAAGTATAAAATCTCTCTCCTTCACCCCTTGCTTCTCCCACCAACCGTCCTCTCTTTTTCTCTCCCTTGTTCTATCCTCCCATAAAGGCTAGGGTCTTGTGTAGGCCCAGACTGGGTGGTCGGTTCCCTTCCCTGAAGGACATTAGTGAACAATTTGGGCTTTTACGACCACCTGGCAGTTTTCATGGTCACTTTTTCCTATAGCCGGCCCCACAAATGACCAGATTCATTCAGTTCAATTTCACAACCTGTTTTTGTGGGTTCTCTCTCACTCCCTTTTATCTGTTTTAAATCAATTTCACAGGGTGTTAGAAGGGGAGGATTTGCAGTTGGGAAACCAAACATCACATCAGGATCTGACAGAGTCACCGAATTTATCGGAACCTGAATATCATCATCGTATTTTGAACATGGCAGGAAAAACCACCATTCACAGTGGAGAGAAACTGTACATGTGTTCTGTGTGTGGACAAGGCTTCAGCCGATCATCTGACCTGTCAAAACATAAATGCAGTCACAACAGGGAGAAGCTGTGGAAATGTGGGGACTGTGGGAAGGGATTCAATCACCCATCTGTGCTGGAAACTCATCGGCGCATTCACACTGGGGAGAGACCGTTCATCTGCTCTGTATGTGCGAAGGGATTCGCTCAGTCATCCAACCTGCTGACACACCAGCGAGTTCACACTGGGCAGAGGCTGTTCACCTGCTCCGAGTGTGGAAAGGGGTTCACTCAGTCATCCCACCTACTGAGACATCAGCGAGTTCACACTGGGGAGAGGCCATTTACCTGCTGTGTGTGTGTGGGAAGAGATTCATTCAGTCATCCCACCTGCTGACACACCAGCGAATTCATGAGTAACTATAGTGAATTGGATTTTGCTGTTAATCACATCTAGGACTGAACCAGGGTCATTGGGGTCTGTTTCTGCTGATGTTAATGAACTCCAGTCCAGTTATAGGAGTTAATGTTCTGGATAAAAGTCAAATAAATCAGTTTTGTTAAACACGCAGTGTGTTGAGTCTTTTTAATATCTCCAACACAAGTTAGCTCCTTTTGAAGGGCTCTCCCTCTCCCCTCCATCCTCATCTCCAACAACAAGTGTAAGGAGCTCACGGAGCTTCTTTGTCACTAAGATTGAGACAATCTGATCAGCTGCCTCTGCTGCTTCCCTCCCTTCCACGAACACACTGGGCCAAACTGTCTCTCAAGCTCCCCATCGGCCGAACCCTGAATCCACACCTTTCTCTAGTTTCTCTCCCAGCTCCACTCCTGCCCTCTCAGGACTCATCATATCCCTGAGACCCAGCTCCTGCTCCATCCATCTTATGCTCACTAAAGTGCTGACTGCCCAACTTCCCATGTTCGCTGACATTGTTAAGTTTTCTCTCTCTTCAGGTACTGTTCCTCTCTCCTTCAAATCTGCCATCATCACCCCCTCCTCAAAACACAAACCCTTGACTCCATCATCCTTGCAAACTACTGCCTCATCTCAACCCTCCCATTCCTCTCCACACTCCAAGAATAGTTTGTCATTTCCCGAATCTGTGTCCGTGATTCTCTGAACTCCATGTTTGAATCCCTCCAATCAGGTTTTTGCCCCTGCCTCAGTACTGATCCAGCTCTTATCAAAGTCACAAATGACATCGTATGTGACTGTGACAAAGATAAACTCTCCCTTCTCGACCTGTCTGCAGCCTTTGACAGTTTAACCACATCATGCTGCTCTGTCACCTCTACACTGTCGTCTAGCTGGGTAGGGCTGTTCTCCCCTGGTCCCATTCTTTATCTAATCAGAGTCAGAGAATCACTTGCAATGTCTTCTCTTCCCACTCCCACATTTACCTCTTATATCCCCAAAAAATCCACCTTTGCTTCCTCTTATTTCTCATCAACCTGCTCCACATAATGACATCAGTTTTCACATGTACACTGCCAGCTCCCAGCTCTACCTCACCACCAACTCTCTCAACCTCTCCACTTTTGTTACATTATCAGACTGTTTGTCTGATATCCAGTGATGGATGTACAGAATTTTCCTCCAATTAAACATTGGGTAGACTGAAGTCATTGTTTTCAGTCCCTAGCTACTAACTCCATTCCTCTCCCTGCTAACTAGGACTAAACTGGACTTTTTGGACATTTGATGTTATATTTGACCTCGAGATGAACTTCTGACTCGGGTGTGTGTATCCTGATGATTTTCCAGTCACGTTGATGATTTAAATCTTTTCCCAAAGACAAAACAAACATTTCTCCTGCAATAATCAGAGGCTGATCTTACATGAATTCAGTGATTCCATAAGATCTTGTTGAGATATTAGGTTTGAGTTTCTCGTCTGCAAATCCTCCCCTCTAATATCCTGTAAACTGAGTTTACAAAAATCATCACTGTCAGTCCAGGATAGAAATTCAGAATAGACAATTTTAGTATTGATGGAACATTTTCCCTCTCATTCCACTATATCTATAAATCTCTGACCCACACACTCCTCTCCCTCTCTGCTCATTGTTCCAGATTCAGTGTCCAGTCTCCTACTTGTTCTTTTCTCCTCTCCAGATTCTCTCTCTTCCTGTCCTTAAACTGGTGACTCAGGGATCAATCCCATTCCTTCACTCTAATTCTACCAAATAATGCAGCTCACAACAACAAACCATCTTTGATGAATGTATTTTCGAATGTTTGGACAGAATCACCTTTTCCCATTTTTGGAGATCAGGAAGTCCAGTGGTTAGTTCAGAGCTTCCTTCTCCCCAGGCTTGTTCTAACAAGCTGTGTCTGTCTGAGTTACATTTATATAGCCTCACTCACTCAGCAAGTGATTGGGTCTGACTGAGCTACAACAACAACTGCAACATCTTATGTTTATATCGAGCTTTGTCCCATGGAGTTTCACATGAGCTGAAGGACTTATTAGGCAAGATGACCAAAACCTTGGTCAAAGAGGTTGGTTATGAGTGTCTTAAAGGAGGAAAGTGAAGTAGAAAGGTGGAGAGGTTTAGGGAGGAAATTCCAGAGCTTAGGGTCCAGGCAGCTGAAGACATAGACACCAATGGTGGAGTGGTTAAATCGGGGACGAAGGACATGGTGCTCCATGTATGTGGGCCCAATAGCCCAGGCTCAAGGCCCAGATCTGAACTTTGGGACATAGTTTGACCATCCCTGGTCTCAGAGAAAAACAATTCACCATATGGACATCTTATGAGATCTTTTTGTTTATTGATTACAGAAAAAGTTAGGATCAATTGAGTCCTCCTGTGTACTTGATGGGGATTGACTTTAACAGATTTAAAATCCTCTGAATTTCAGTGTTACAACAAGAATGTTTTAATAAAAAGAAAACAAATATATAAATCCTGGAAAACTAAAAGAACAAAAATGGGGAAAGCAGGTCGATAATTTCAAAGTGATCAATGAATGATCGCTGTTTCAGGTTAAACACTTCCCACCAGCAACACCAACCCCCTCTCCCCCTTCCTGCTCACTGAACATTCCTTCACCCACTCATCCACCCATTGCACATCCACCCAATGGCTCCCAGCCCAGATTGACATTCAGCATGAACCCAGTGAGAGGGTGAGCTGGCCCTTAGGATGTCAGAATGGACAAGAACTGGAAATGGTTCCAATCAATACATTTTCTGTGTCATTATTGAAAAAGGAAACCTAATATTTTGCAAAACGCCCCTGTGCACGCCCTTGGTAAATTATAATTTCTAGCCCAGACCCTTCCTATTGCTTCTACATGGTGCATCCTGTGTGGTTTCAGCAGAGGGAGAGACAGGCTGCTCACATCCCTGCTCTCAATGCCGAGAGGCTTGTGGTCTCCACCCCCTGGGTTTCAGAGCCCCTCAGGGTCCCGGCAAAGACTGATCCACCTGTATTTGTGCAGGGGCAGATTCAACTGGTGGGAGAGGGGGCAGTGTGTAGGCTACTGCCTGGGGGTGGATGAGGGAGTGCATGAGGATTGAGAATGCTTTTGATCGGAGTTCCCAGTTCCAGGTTTCCTTTCTCCATCGTCCCTCCCCTGAACCAGCAGCACATCATTCCTCCCACTCTGCTGCAGACCAGCTTGGTGGAGATCAGTGACATGTTGTAAGGTCAGATACAGTCTCTGTCATCCTGTTTAAGGCAGATGACATCTCCTGCATGACTGTGGTCATGACCTGCATGGACCCATTTCAGAGCTGTGCTTGAATCTCCATGGAGGCAGCCACTCTCTCCATGACAGACAGTCTCTGGAATCTCCTCCAGCCCTACGACCCTCTGAGCTCCTTATGCTCCTCCAATTGTGACCCTGCCTCACTCCCCCACCTACATCACTCCACCATTGGGGGCCGTGCTTTCAGCTCCCGAGGTCCCAAGCTCTGGAATTCCCTCTCTAAACCTCTCTCTCTCTCCACTTCTTTAAAATACTTCTTAGAATCTATCTCTTTGACCAAGGTTTTGATCATCTGTGAAACACCTTGACATGTTTTACTATGTTAAAGGTTCTATATAAATGCAACTTATTGTTGCTATTGCATTGCGTTGGTAGATTCAGGAATGTCACACATTTTCAATTCTCGTACCATACTCACTGGAAACTTAAACCTGCTGTTTCACTTTCACTCAGGAACAGATCACAATTTTCCACCAATCTCCGATTTTACAGCACGTTTCCAGCATTCACCGTTGTTCTTCCTGATTCTAAGTATAGTTGTAAAGAAGCCTTTTGTTCTATGTCTAGGATGTCAGAACCATGGGAGAGAGCGGCTGGGACACATTTCTCACACACCTCAGGATTAAACCACACGTTCAGCCCCGGATGTGATTAACAGCAGCAGAAACAGCAGAATCCAACCCCTGCAGTTACTCGTGAACTCGCTGGTGTCTCCGCAGGTGGTGTGACTGAGTAAATCCCTTCCCACACTCAGAGCAGGTGAATGGCCTCTCCCCACTGTGAGTGCGTTGGTGTCTGTGCAAATGAGATGACCAAATGAATCTCTTTCCACACTCGGGGCAGGTGAACGGCCTCTCCCCAGTGTGAAATCGCTGGTGGGTCCGCAGGGTGCTTGACACATGGAATCCCTTCCCACACTCGGAGCAGGTGTATGGCTTCTCCCCAGTGTGAGTGCGCTGATGTATCATCAGTGTGAATGACTGAGCAAATCCCTTCCCACACTCAGAGCAGATGAATGGCCTCTCCCCAGTGTGAGTGTACTGGTGTGTCATCAGGTGGGATGACTGAATGAATCCCTTCCCACACTCAGAGCAAATGAACGGTCTCTCCCCAGTGTGAACTTGCTGGTGCGCAGTGAGTTGAGATGATCGCCTGAACCCAGTTCCGCAGTGAGAGCATTTAAATGGTTTCTCCCCAGTATGAATTCGCTGGTGGGTATGTAAGCTGGATAACTGAGTGAATCCCTTCCCACATACGGAGCAGGTGAATGGTCTCTCCCTGGTGTGACTACGTCGATGAATTTCCAGCACAGATGGGGATCTGAAGCCCTTTCCACAGTCCCCACATTTCCACGGTTTCTCCATGGTGCGGCTATCCACGTGTCTCTCCAGGTTGGATGATCAGTAAAGCTTTGTTCACACACAGAACACGTGTACGGTTTCTCCCCGCTGTGAACGATGTGATGTTTTTTCAGGCTGTGTAACTGATTAAAGCTCTTTCCACATTCAGTTCCCTGGGGCACTCACACCAGCACTTTTCCAGTCACACTGATGTTTGAAATCATCCTGCAGAGTAGACAAACTTTTCTCTTTCCACATTCGAAGTCCGATGGAATTCAGGTCCTGATGAATCGAGTGACTCTGTTAAATCTTGAAGGGTTGGAGTTTCCTGTCTGTAAATACTCCAGTTCTAATGCTTGAAAATGGAGTCACTGTAAGAAGAAGACAGAAATTCAGAACAGACAATTCTAGTTCCTATGGAACAATTTTCGTTAATGCTGTAAATCCCCTTCCCACACAATCTTCCCCCCTCTCTGGCTGAAATCCAAACCCATCTCACCATTTCTTTCTTCCACTCACAGTTTTCTCCCTCTCTCTACTCTGACTGGGTTCAGTACTCCAACCCCTGTGTGCCGAGTAAAATGAATCAGTCAATCATTTGTCTCCTGGTTACTGGAACCCTGAAGCTCTGCCCACTGTCTGTTTCCTCATCAAGATGGTCATGCATGCACCCTGCCGGCTGAAAATGCCTCTCCCAAGATGCTGGCCGGTTGCCTGGGTGATCTGGGTCTGTCACCAAGGAAGCCCCACCCCTCTGATTCATCCTGACTCCCTTTCTTAAGCAGTCCCTCAGGATTGAGTATGATTTGCTTTCATTCTCGTTCAATGGGTTTAGAGATATGTCCAAGGCGTGTTCAGCAGACTCTGTCACATATGGGTAGGTGGTGATTGAAGGGTTGGATAGAGAAGGTGCTTGTGGGTTATGTGCTCTCTGATGCCTTAACCTTGCCCCTGCATACTCTTGATGAAGTCTTTCAATGTAATCGGTGCCTTCACAAATAAACCTCCTATTTGTCACAATCCTATGAGACTGCGGGGATGTTTGGTCTCTCTGGGGATGTTTTGAGGACCATCCTAAGTGTTTCCTTTATTCTCCTGGGAGTCTCCTGATGTGACTCAGTTCTAAGAAGAGCAGCTGATTCAGGAGTCTGATGTCAAGCACACGAATGACATCTCCTGCACAGTGGAGCTGATTTTGAATGGTTATCACCTCAATGCTGAGCACATTGGCTTGGGAGAGGACACCGCTGGCTGACCACCTTTTTTCCTACCAGTCTTGTTCACTCATCACCCCTGTGCTCACTGAACTACAAAAGCTCCTGGTTTATAACACACCTGTGAAACACCTTGAAAAGGTCAAATACATGAAAACCACTTTACAAATCCAAACTGCTGTTGTTGATTTGGACATTTATCACTGTTCCTCAATCATCACTGAGTGAATAACCTGTAACTCCTTATCATTGTGAAAGCAGCTTCACCACATGGACTGCAGCGGTTCAAGAAGGTCAAACATCATCTTCTCCACAGGTAACTGGGGCTGGGTAATATGTGCTGCTGGTCTTGTTAGTGAAGCGCAGGGGAGTGGGTTTGATGACTTGATGAAAAAGGACCTACTTGAGGCCAGGAACTAACTTCTACAACCAATGGCTACCCTGAAACAAACTGGCTCTTAACTGGTCCAACTTCTATGAGCGACGCTTGCAATAAGATAATAGCAAAATACTGCAGGTGTTGGAAATCCAAAATAAAAAGAGGGAATGCTGGAAATAGTCAGCAGGTCAGGTAGTATCTGCAGGGAGAGAAAAAGAGTTAACATTTCAGGGCGTTCAGGATGAATTATGGGGAATAAAAATGGTGCAGAATTTGATGGTCAATATAAGCACAAAAGTGGAAGAGAAATGAGCGATAGTGCAGGAAAAACATTTTCTGACTATTAAATAAAACTGTGGGAAGATAAAGCTGGGAAGCCAGCAGCACCTGGTTGGGGGTTGGGCAGCAATGGAAACCTCATTTAGACACAGTCGGCAGAAGTAACAGTAAAATACTAAACGTAGCTCAAATGCACCCATTATTAAAGACAGAGGAACTTAAACAATAGGAGAGAGGTGATCAGGGAGGGCAGAGCAATGGATTTAGATCCACAGTAAAGGAGCTGAACAGCCACAGAGCCATGGAACCTCTCACAGCATACAACTTAAGCCCAAATATGTAGACAACTGGTTAAAAATACTCATCTCTGAAACAATTTCACTGTTTTCAATTTTATAATCTCCTTCTGGAGCCTGCAGCTGGAAAGATATCAGAAGTACTGGAGTCAGAGAAAAATCTCCCAGTTGAGGAAATACCTGGGGAGTGGGATGATGTCACTAAGCAATTGTCAATGTGTGATGACATCACAGACACGAACACAGAACATCTGGGTCTGTGCAAACCAGTGATCACCACACATTGTGAAGGATGAGAAGGTCCTTGAGAGGGTGCAGGGATCTACCAGAATGGTTCCAGGGATGAGGGATGATAGTTGCAATGTTGTATTTTAGTTCCAATCAGCAGCAACAGAATTGTACTCGAATACAACCTGTAAAGTCATGGCCCAGGATATCCCCCACTCTACCATCAAGCCAGGGGATCAACCCTGGTTCAATGAAGAGTGCAGGAGGGCATGCCAGGAGCAGCACCAGGCATACCTTTAAATGATGTGTCAGCCTGGTGAAGGTATAGCACAGGATTGCTTGCGTGCCAAACAGCATAAACAGCAAGTAATAGACAGGGCTAAAGGATCCCACAACCAATAGATTAGATCTAAGCTCTGCAGTCCTGCCACATCCAGTCATGAATGGCGGTGGACAATTAAACAACTCACTGGAGGAGGAGGCTCCACAAAATCCCCATTCTCAATGATGGAGGAGCCCAGCACATCAGTGCAAAACACAAGGCTGAAGCATTTGCTACAATCTTCAGCCAGAAGTGCAGAGTGGATGATCCATCTCAGCCTTCTCTGGACGTCCCAGCATCACAGATACCAGTCTTCAGCCAATTCGATTTACTCCACGTGATGTCAATAAATGGCTGAAAGCACTGGATACTGCAAAGGCTATGGGCCCTGATAATATTCCGGCAATAGTACTGAAGACTTGTGCTCCAGAACTTGCCGCGCCCCTAGCCAAGCTGTTCCGGTACAGCTACAACACTGGCATCTACCCGGCTATGTGGAAAATTGCCCAGGTATGTCCTGTACACAAAAAGCAGGACAAATCCAACCCAGCCAATTACTGCCCCATCAGTCTACTCTCGATCATCAGTAAAGTAATGGAAGGGGTCATCAACAGTGCAGTCAAGTGGCACTTGTTTAGCAATAAATAACTTGCTCACTGATGCCCAGTTTGGGTTCCGCCAGGGGCACTCAGTTCCTGACCTCATTACAGCCTTGGTTCAAACATGGACAAAAGAGCTGAACACCCGAGGTGAAGTGAGAGTGACTGTAAAATGCGAGTAAAATGAATCAGTCAATCATTTGTCTCCTGGTTACTGGAACCCTGAAGCTCTGCCCACTGTCTGTTTCCTCATCAAGATGGTCATGCATGCACCCTGCCGGCTGAAAATGCCTCTCCCAAGATGCTGGCCGGTTGCCTGGGTGATCTGGGTCAGTCACCAAGGAAGCCCCACCCCTCTGATTCATCCTGACTCCCTTTCTTAAGCAGTCCCTAAGGATTGCGTATGATTTGCTTTCATTCTCGTTCAATGGGTTTGGAGATATGTCCAAGGCGTGTTCAGCAGACTCTGTCACATATGGGCAGGTGGTGATTGAAGGGTTGGATAGAGAAGGTGCTTGTGGGTTATGTGCTCTCTGATGCCTTAACCTTGCCCCTGCATACTCTTGATGAAGTCTTTCAATGTAATCGGTGCCTTTACAAATAAACCTCCTATTTGTCACAATCCTATGAGACTGCGGGGATGTTTGGTCTCTCTGGGGATGTTTTGAGGACCATCCTAAGTGTTTCCTTTATTCTCCTGGGAGTCTCCTGATGTGACTCAGTTCTAAGAAGAGCAGCTGATTCAGGAGTCTGATGTCAGGCACACGAATGACATCTCCTGCACAGTGGAGCTGATTTTGAATGGTTATCACCTCAATGCTGAGCACATTGGCTTGGGATAGGACACCGCTGGCTGACCACCTTTTTTCCTACCAGATTTGAGGGATCTTGTGATTCTCCAAGTCTGCTGGTGGGACTTCTCCAATGCTCTGAGGTGCCTGCTTTAGGTTGTCCAAGTCTCTGAAGCCTTTGGGAGTGTGGGGATCACTGCTGCCCAGTAAACCATGATCTCTGTATTGAATTTGAGATCTTCATCCTCAAATACTCATCTCCTCATTCAGCCAAAGGCTGAGCTGGAATATTAGAGGTGACAATGTATTTAATCATCTAGGTCTGCCTTCGTTAAAAAGAAGCTGCCAAGATATGGAAAACAATCCACATTTTCCTGGATCTCATGGTCGACGGGGGAAGGTTTTAAAGCCCACAAAACAGAAAACAAATGGTGGGTAGAAAGTGCACAGGAGAGCTAACAACTCACAGACACCAATAACATGCGTGGTTTCATCAGTGCTGTCAAGATCATCTACGATCCAAACACTCAAGGGCCAACCCCACAAGAGCCAAGCATGGAGGGAACCTCTTCAAGGAGAAGGAGGTGGTCAGTACTCACTGGAGAGAACATTATGGAGAACTCCTCAACCAAGACTCTGTTTTTGACTTCAATGTCTTCTACTACATTCCTTAATATCCCATCCATCTCAGCCTCAGTGCTACCACGGTCCAGAGTGAAAGTGAAAAAGCCATTTGGCAGCTGAAAAACAACAAGATCTGGAGCAGATGGAATCCCGGTAAAATTCTGAAACATGGTGGAGTTACGCTCCTGGCACAGCTGGACAATCTGGTATTCCTCACTGGGAAGAGGGATGCACGCCGGGGCATCTCTGTGACTGTATTCAAGGAGAGGGACAAGTCTGATTGCGGTAATTACAGGGGAGTCTCCCTGATGCCTGCCACAAGGAAAATCATTACAAGGATCCTCCTCAATCACCTCCTCTTAGTGGCTAAAAATCTCCTTCCGGATTCACAGTGTAGTTTTCCCCTATTGAGAGGCACCGCAGGCATAATCTTTACTGGTCGGCAAACCCAAGAAAAATCCAAGGAACAGCACCAACCGCTGTATTTGCCCTTTTTCAACCTCACAAAAGCCTTTTACACTGTTAAACATGAAGTTTTATGCAGTATTCTCCTCAAATTCAGCTACCCTCAGAATTTTGTCACCATCCTCCACCTACTCCACAATGACATGAAAGCCGTGATCCTCATCAACGAAGCCACCACAGACCCTATCTCAGTGAAGACTGCGATCAGACAAGGCTGTGTCATAGCACCAATCCTCTTCTCCATTTTCTTCCCTGTATCTCACCTTCAGCAAATTACGCTCAAGCATGGAGATAATCTAAAGAACAGACAGGAAACCTACACCACCTTCAAAACAAAAACAGAATCAGTCCAACCTCAGACATTGAGCTCCAGGATGCAGATGCTTTATCTGTATGTTAAATCTAAACTGCATTGATTCCTTAACCGTTATTATCCTTGCCTCATAAACATCCAGCAATCTCAGTTTTTCAATATCTAGCACAAAGGAAGATGACTGAGATTGTTGGAGGCCCATCATAGCAGGAGTTCTTCAGGATAGTGGCCTAGGCCCAAACATCTTCAGTTGCTTCATCAATGACCATCTTTCCATCATGAGGTCAGAGGTGGGGATATTTGTTGATGATTGCACAATGTTCAGCACCATTCACAATTCCTCAGGTACTGAAGTAGTCCATGTCAAAATGCAGCAAGACCTGGACAATATCCAGGCTTGGGCTGACATGTGGCAAATAACATTTGCATCACAGAAGTGCCAGGCAATGACCATCTCTAACAGGAGAGAATCGAACCATCAAGCCTTGACATTCAATGGCATTACCATCACTGAATTCCCCACAATTAATATTCTGGGGGTTACCATTGACAGAAACTAAATTCGACTATCCATATAAATGCTGTGGCTACAAGAGTAGGTCAGAGGCTAGGAATCCTAAGGTGAGTAAGTTACTTCCCCAATCTCCAAAGCCTGTCCATCATCTACTGGACACAAGTCAGGAGTGTGATGGAATACCTCCCACTTGCCTGGATGAGTGCAGCTCCCACAACAGTCAAGAAGCTTGACACCATCCAGGTCAAAGCAGCTGGCTTTATTCACTCTCTCCACCAGCAATGAACTACGGCAGCAGTGTGTATAATGCACAAGATGCACTGCAGGAACTCACTAAGGCTCCTTCAGCAGCACCTTCCAAACTCATGGCTGCTATGATCAAGCAGGACAAGGACAACAGATAGAAGGGAACACCATCACCTGGAAATTCCCCTCCAAGCCACTCACAATCCTGACTTGGAAATATATTGCTGTCCCTTCACTGTCGCTGAGTCAAAAACCTAGAACTCCCTCCCTAACAGCACTGTGGGTGTACCTACACCACATGGACTGCGGCGGTTCAAGAGGCAGCTCAGCACCACCTTCTCAAGGGCAACTAGGGATGAGCAATAAATGCTGGCCCAGCCAGCGGCACCGACATCCCATTAATCAATTTTTTAAAAAATTACGAAATCTCAACTGAATTTCAGATTTCCACTGTATTTTCTGTGGTGATTTCTGACATTGTTCCTGAACAGCCGAGTCTCATTTACACAAATAAATATACATAATAAATTGTTTGTACATTTAAATGGTAGAAATTATTTTACTCTTAACTGGTCATGCAACAATTTTTTAGAAAAACATAATTTAAGTAAAATCTGAAATAAAAACAGAAAGTTCTGGAAATACTCAGCAGGTTTGGCAGCTTCTGTGAAGAGAGAGAAACAGATTTAACATTTCCAATCCAATATGATTCTTCTTCAGAACTGAGTATTTCCAGCATTCTGATTTCATTTAAACACATAATTGATGTAAACTTTATTGTCCTTACAGGTATCTGGATGTAAATCTGATTTCAGACCTTCCTCTGAACAGTTTTCAAACTGACTCCAGCTTATTGTCCTTCACTAAAGACCCGGATCGAAACCCTCAGCGCAAGATGGCGGCGGCCGGTTGCCCGGGTAACCCGGGCCTGTCACCGGGGATGAAGCCCCACCTCCCGGATCCGCCCTGACTCCCACTCGCAAGATGACAGCCAGAGAGCCCGCTGCCCCCGGGTCTGTCACCGCGATGAAAAAGTCCAGTTTCCGGCCGGAATTTGTGACAAATCAGCTTTCAAAATGATATTGAGTTTCAACCAATGAGGGAGATCCGTAATAAGACCCGCCCATCATTCACTCCAATTGGTTGGAGGACCTGTTGCTGCCTCTCGGATCTCCAGTCCCGCCCCCTCTTCCTTTTGGTCCGGACCTGCCATCAATCACCGGGCTTTGTGAGTTGAAGCATGCGCAGTGCTGATGCTGTAGTTGGAGTGAGGCCTGTCGGCCCCAAATCTGAATAAGAAGCTTCTGGTCCCGCGTTTGTATCGAGCGGGGGAAACATTTGTGGCTTCTCCCGGCGACAGGCCTGAGTTAACGGTCATCATCTTTATAGAGGCAGCAAACCCGCGGGAGGCAAAAAATCAGAGAGAGAGTTTGTTGTGTAATCAATGACTCATTGTAAATCAGGAGGTCAGGGTTACAGTCAACAACAACAACTTGCATTTATATAGAGCCTTTAGCATCAGGAACCATCCCAGTGCATTTCACAGGAAAATTATAAAACAAAGTGTGATACCGAGGCACATGAGGAGATAGGAGAGCAGGTGACCAAAAGCTTATTCAAAGAGATAGGTTTTAAAAAGTGTCTGAAAGGAGGGAAGTGAGGTATAGATGGAGAGATGTAGGGAGGGAATTCCAGAGCTTGGGGCTGAGGGAACAAGACATGGCGGCCAGAGTAGGGAATGTACAAGAGATCAGAATTAGAGCAACACAGATATCTCGGAGGGTTGTGGGACTGGAGGAGATTACAAAGATAGGGATGGATGAGGCCATGGAGGGATTTGAAAACAAGGATGAAAATTTTAAAATCAAGACATTGCTCGACTGGGAGCCAATGCAAGTCAGGGAGCACATGGGTGATGGGACTTGCTGTGAGTTCAACTCAGGCAGCAGCCGTTTGGATGGCCTCAAGTTTACAGAGGGTACAAAGTGGGAGACCAGGCAGGAGTGAATTGGAACAGTTGAGTCTGGAGGTAACGAAGGTGCAGATGAGTGTTTCAGCAGCAGATATGCTGAGACAGGTTGGGCAGTTACAGACTTGGAAACGGGCAGTCTTAGTGATGGCACAGATATGAGATCAGAAATTCATCTTGGGATCAAATGTGACACCAAAGTTGTGAACAGACTGGTTTAATCTCAGAGTATTGCCAAGGAGAGGGATGGAGTTGGTCAGTGGGAAATGGAAGTTGGAGCAGGGACCAAAAACAGTGGCTTCAATCTTCTCAATATTTAACTGGAGTTAAGTAGTCAGCAGGGAGAGAACCAGGAACCAGAATGGGCCCTGAGACTGATACCAGTTTTAACTTAGCGTGGGAGAGAAAGAAGGAAGGACACCCTGGGAGGTTTGGAGAGACCTCACGATTGCTCATTAAATCTCCACACAGTAAGTTCTGGACACAAGGTTAATGTCTGCTATTCTGTGTGGTCGGTCAGGGTTTTTCAGATAAATGTTTTGTTTTAAGTCATGAATGAAGTGAGTTATTAAATATATTGTTATCTCCAGTTGTACAAATTTGTTGAAAGGATATGGAAAGATTTTCTAACACTTTATTCGGATTTCAGCACAGAGAGGAGAGAGACTGTGTGGGATGGAGATCTGTGGCTTTGGGAGAACGTGAGAGGAAAAATGTTCTATAGAAATTAGAATTGTCTGTTCTGAGTTTTTGTCTTGGACACACAGTGATGATTTTTGGAAATCCCTTTTACAGGATATTAAAAGGAGAGGATTTGTGGACAGAAAACTCAAACCAAACATCACATCAACACCTGACCTACCTATCTAATCCCATTTACCAGCACTTGGCCCATAGCCTTGAATGTTGGTCAAGATGTCAAGGCCCATTGGTCCCTAATAGGCCCCACTCTTTCCCTGGTTATCCTCTTCCCATTGGCATTGAGAAAAAAATATTTAGAACCCTGCAGTTAAATCTTTCAGATACTGAATTGTAGATTTTTCACCAAATATCAATTTACCATTGCAGTAACAGTTCATAATTTTATTGTCAATGGGTTCTGACTGAAAGTTTTTGAAATTAAGGGGAAGGATCACAGATGATGCTTTTAAAAAGGGACACTGCAGCCCTGAAAATCAGTGACATCACCAGAATATTAAATTCCAGCCAGTTATAGGGTTGTTAACATCAGCAGAAACAAAATATTGCCAGACTATCAATACTAAACAAGCTTACAAGCAGCAAGAACAGCAGGATCCAACCCCTGCAGTCACTTATGAACTTGCTGATGTCACAGGAGGCATTGTGCCTGAGTGAATCCCTTCCCACACACACAGCTTTTGAATGGCCTCTTCTCAGTGTGAGTGCGTTGGTGGGTCAACAGGTTGAAAGACTTTGCAAATCCATTCCCACACAGCGAGCAAGTAAACAGTCCCTCCCCAGTATGAATTTGCTGGTGTGTGGTGAGGTTGGATGACCGACTGAATCCTTTCCCACATAAGGAGCATGTGAACGGTCTCTCTGCAGTGTGAGTACGTTGGTGAGCAGTGAGGTTGGATAACTGTCTGAAACTCTTCCCACAGGACGCGCAGCTGAATGGTTTCTCCTCAATGTGGATTGGCTGATGTCTCAGCAGGTGGGATGACACAGTGAATCCCTTCCCACACACAGAACAAGTGGACAGTTTCTCCTCACTGTGAATGCTGTGTTGTTTTTTCAGGCTGTGTGACTGGTTAAAGCTCTTTCCACTGTCAGTGCACTGAACACTCTCACTCGGGTGTGTGTGTGTGTGTCTCGGTGTTTTTCCACTCACACTGAAGTTCAAAATCTTTACCCACTGACAGAACAGACAAACGTTTCTCCTTCCACATTCAAAGTCTGAGGATATTCAGGTCCTGGTGAATCGAGTGACTCCTTCAGAAGATGTTTGGATTAAGTTTCACATCTGCAAACCCTTCCCTTCTAATACCCTGGAAAACGAGTTTATAAAAGTCATCACTGTCAGTCCAGGATAGAAATTCAGAACAGACAGTTCTAGTTTTAATGGAATATTGTTTTCTCTCTTGTTCCCCCAAAGCTGTAAATCCACGTCCCACACACTCTCCCTCCTCCCTGGGTTGAAATCCAAACCCATCTCACCATCTCCACCGTTTCTTTCCTCCACTCCCAGTTTT
Organism: Carcharodon carcharias; assembly: GCF_017639515.1. Lineage (NCBI taxonomy): Eukaryota > Metazoa > Chordata > Chondrichthyes > Lamniformes > Lamnidae > Carcharodon > Carcharodon carcharias. Next base: position 10,069,361 of record NC_054493.1, on the reverse strand, counting down.
CTCCCTCCCACTCCTCTGCCTGGGTTCAGTTCTCCAGCTCCTGTCTGCAGACTGACAATAAAATCAATGAATTAGTCATTTTTCTTCCTGGTCACAGACACCCTCAAGCCACGTCCACTCTCTGTTCCATCATCAAGGTGGCCATACATGCGTCTGCTCCCAGATGAACCAAGATAACGGCCGTTAATCTGTGCCTGCTTCTGGAAAGAAGCCCCAAAGCTGCAAACGTGGGGACCTGCAGGTTCTTATTGGGGGTTTGGGGTCTCCAGCAAATGTTTCTGAATTCTCCCTGCCCACCTCCTAGGGTTTCCTTCCTTCACCGAGATCAGAGTCCTCACTGGTTTCAACTGCTGAACACCCTCTCCCTGGCAGGACTGTACTGAGTTTCCATACATACGAACATACGAATTAGGAGCAACATAGGCCATTCGGCCCCTCAAGCCTGCTCCACCATTTATTATTATCATTATCAGTAAGATACATGGTGAGCTCATGGTGTCTGGTATCGAGCTCGACAAAAAAAAATCACAGGCTCTTCTAAATATATTGGTCCCTCTAGACTGATATTAAAGTGAAACCCAGAACAGAATTGGGCTCCAGTTATTGAGACAGAGAGGGGCGTTTCCCAAGGAGAGGATTCACTTGTCTGTCCGAGCTGATGACAGCTACGCACCAATGAATGAGAGCTGCAGATAGTTTCTTTCTCTGGTTGGTTCCCTCTCCCTCGCTCTGACCTTTTTAGCTTGTCTGTCCCTTTGCCTTGATGACTCTCTGCTGGGTCAATCTCTCCTTGCAGTAAACATTCCCTCCGCAGTAAAACACATGGATATAAATACGGTAAATTGGGAGTGAAGACAGAATAGGACAAAACAGCGAGCAAGAAATGACGCGTAAACACCTCCAGGCGTCGTGAAAGTTACTTTGGAGTTTTCGCATTGATATCGGACTTAAAGTCAATCAATAAATATAGTTTCTGTTTGTCTCATTCAATAAGACAATCGTGATCAGACACTATAGCGACGGCGCGGTAAATATAAACTGCACGGGCATGGAAAGGAAATATGAGGCAAATTTATTGGACCAAATGATGGATCAAAATAAAATCCACATGTGTTTCCATGACCGAGGGTGGTTCCTTTGTGCTGCATTTGTATGTTTCACAGATGTGTCATTTGTGTTTGAGTGGATATTGAGATTTGTGTCCAAAGCCCCTTGTTGCACCTGATGAAGTGACAGATGTCGCACTAAAGTGCCGCGTATGGATGCGCCAGGTAATGCTGGCTTGCAGACCCATTTGTGTGGGGATAACTGAAAGTTCGTTGGATTAAAGTCTCCCGGGTGTCCCTGCCTCTCTGGTGTCGTGCCAGGTCACCGTTCAGCACCTCGATCCCACTGGCTTTACTGGTCAGGGTGAGCGACTGATGGGAAGCGCCGTCTCTCAAACACCACCCGATACAAACACATGCTCCGACCTCCCAGTTCATCATTGCGGGGATTTGAAGGCGGCAGCGTAACTGGCAGAAAGTAAAGCTCCCCTTCCCCACTCCGTACCGCGAGTATTGCAAGAGGAGCGTTCACATCCGGATCACAATCCAAATGAAGAGGCAGAAAATTGCAGCCTCCTTTTATAAACCTGTGTCTTATTCACACAGCACTTAGACAGCGACTCTGGAATGGTGCGGCCCATCAATGATCACAGCGGAACTGCCCTGTGAAAATCAAATCTGCACCCCTTAAATATTTCAGTCCAGCTCTGAGGTCCGGTCACCCAGTGCAGTCCAGGGCTGCAGTCTCCAGCTCCCCGTCATATAAACCCCCATCTCCAGGCAGCAGAACGATGGGAATCCTCCTTGTTTTCACCTTGTGTATCTGTTTACACCGTGAGTATCGATCAAACAAACCAACATTGTATGGATTAATATAAAGCTGCCCGAGTCCATTCCAATTACAGACACTGTCTGGGGTTTTAACCCCTTCTGTGGTTTGGCTCTGATGGTCCAGTAAACTCTCTCTGTTTAATTTCCAGGCTCTTTCAGTCAGTCAGTGACACAGACCCCGGCAGCGGTGATCAGGAAGGAGTGTCAGTCTCTCACCATCACCTGTGTTTTCTATGGCGGTTTTTTCGCTCGTCCTTTGACGGGCGCGGATTTCTTCAGACAAACCCAGACCGGGACAGAGCGGAAGCGGATCTCCAACGGAGGGAGATTTGTTTTATCGGTGAATGAAGCAGAAAAGACATTTACGCTGGAAATTCGGGATGTGAGAGTTGAAGACACCGCCACCTATTACTGTAAAGCTCAGTATAGGTCCAACATGCGGTACAGTCACAGTGGGGTAGACCTGAGCAAATACCTTTGTACGATCAGATTATAAATTCTCCGGACCCGGATAGTGAAATGTCGGGATGATGTTATTATCACTGTAATCTGGTTACATTTCATTGTAATTTCCACCATTCAGTTAGCTTTCTTTGATATTTCTCTCGGTTTATATGAAGCGAGCATCTCGTTCCCGGGGCCAATTGCTCAGAGCTCAGGGCCTCACAAAGAACAGTTTGAACCGACAGAAGCTTTGAAACATTGAATATTGTTTCTTTATTTTAATCCGCTGAATAACTGGGCAGTTTCTACTGTCTGATGATGATTTCCCTGCAGTTTGAAGTGTCAATGATTGTTGTACCGGAGAGACTGAGAGCGGGGTCACTGTGGTGAAAATAAGATTATGTGGATGGATCCGGGACGGTGGTGACTGTCACAGCCGGTAAGTGACTCCAAACCCCGCCGGGTTACAGCGTGTCCCAGGTAATGTTCACCATCAGTTTATTATTGATATCAGTGGAGTTTGGGTGGGATGTGGGAGTTGACGGAATCTGGACCATTATTGGTTTAACGGGAGCATCGGGGACAACATTAACATCACGGACTCACACACTCTGAATCGCTGTTAATGAGCACAGATTGTCGACAATCCGGACTCCACTCCCAGTGTTAACTGTGACCGAGGGCGCTCTGTCTGTCCCTTAGAGCCTGGAAGTGAGGTCACAGAGCTCTCTACTGGGCAGCTGATTGCAGTCCGACCTGAGCAATGTGAATGAGGTAACGGGTGAATAAACTCAACATAACTGTGGCCAGTTTGGATACCTGCAGCGGCATAGCTGACCCAGGAGAAAAGGGGGAGAGTACCACAAGGGACTTCAGATATAAGATGTGGATCCAGATGGAATTTTTATTATTGAGCAACCAGTGATTGAAATTAGTGACATTGCCCCCTGCAAGATATCTTAAATCAAGTCAGGTATTTAAAGCTTCCGATTGTCAACACCGGAATGACAATTGTTCTCTATTAGTTTCACTCTTCGAAAAGAACACTTCTTTCAATTGCCATCATAAACCAATCACTCTCATCCTTTTCTGCCCTCAGACCGAAATGTGGAAGTTTGGAATTGCAGACACTTCTCTATATTGAATGTAGATGTTTGAGAAATGGGATTGCTGTAATTTATCTGTATCCCTGATTACTGTGAATTAAAACAGCACAGCGCAGTGAGACAGTGAGGATGATGCATTAGTCTCATAAAGGAGAACAAGGACATAAGGAAACATTTATAAACTGGGGAATGTTCATTTAGAAGCAGCAAGAAATAATTCATCGAAAGGGGAAGGATTGGAGGATCTCTGGCCCATTCAAAGTACAATCCGAGCCCAGGGTAGTTGGTGAGGTGCATGGAGGGAAGGACTGAAATCGACTCCAGTTTGGAATGTTGTTTAAAGTTATGATCTCTTTGCTTAAGGAAGGATCTACATGCCTTGGAGGGAGTGCAACAAAGGTTAATCAGACTGATTTCTGGGCTAAAGGGATTGTCCTATAAGAGGAGATTGAGTAGTCTGGGCCTATGTTCCCTAGAGTCTAGAGGAATGAAATGTAATCTCATTGGAACATCTAACATCCAGGACAGGATAGATTCCCAGTGGGTATTTCTCCAAGCTGAGAAGTCTCTAACCATGGCCCACACTTTCAGAATAAGGATTCGGCCTTGAGAAATGAGAAGAAGAGAAATTTCATCAGTGAAACCATTGTTGTGAATCTATGACATTCTCTACCTTAGAGAGCTGTGGATGCTCAGTGGTTGAGTGTATTAAAGGAAGTGTTCAATAGATTTCGGGATACTAAAAGAATCAAATGATATGGGGACATTCCGGCAAAGCGATTTTGAGCTAGGAGATGAGTCAGGATATTATTGAATGGCGGAAAAGGTTTGAAAGGTAATATGGCCGCTCCTGCTTCTGTTTGTTATATTAACTGCTTTGATCTGTTACGCTTCTGAGAAAAGAAATCAGGAACAACCCATATCTCTGTGGAGAGAATGATCAGGCCGGGTCTCTTGTCTCTGGAGAACAGAGAAAAAGGAGAATTCATAGAAATCGTTAAGTAATGAACGGGTTCATTTGGGTGGTTGTGGAATAGCTGTTTATTTGTGGGTGAAGCTGGAGCCATTAACATAAGATAATCTCTAACAGAACAAATAAATACATGAAGAAGGAGTGTAAAAACAGGCAGATTAGAATGTGGAATTTGCTGCCAAAGGGAGTGGTTGGAGCAAATAGTATTGATGTATTTATGGGAAGACTTGAAAGTACAGTAGGGAGAACGGAACAGACCGACATAGCCACACCTGCTGATTTTTTCCAGGTATTTTTGTTTTTGTTTTGGATTTCCAGCATCAGCAGTTTTTTGCTTTTATCTTAGTGTTTAATTGACTGGCACTTCTCTTCAAGGAATGCCTACCTTGAAGAAGTTTTGCTCTTCTCTCCGTCAGGATTTTCGTGTCTCTCTTTTGCCTGTTCACCTTCATTGTTTTCCATTTCTCTCCTGTTTGAAAAGTTGTTTACTAAAACCCACTTTCACAGCCATATCTCTTTTCTCAGTGACTGTCTCTGTCTCCGACTTACCCCACATGGATTTCAACTGAAATTCCATCCCTCATGTTTCGAACCCACCCAGGATTACAGGTATCTCCGGGACATACAATGCTCCTCGGACTGCTATTCCCGTCACATTCTGAGATCCACACTCAGTGCCATGCGCCGCCATATGAACACACTCGACCTCTCCGTCCAGCAGCACCGCCACCCCCTTTCTCAAAGCTGCGTGTGCCCTCAGTTTCATTTTATTCTTCATCTCATCTGACGCCTCAACAAGAAACTTTGTCTCTTTCTTTCAGGTGCAAAGGAACGCAAGCTCCAACAACTCATCAACATCAACACCCATCCTGGACCCTCCACCCCTGCCTGTCCCTCTGGCCCCATCCCGTCTTCCAATCCCACCCCCGGCCGTGTATTCACCATACCACCTGACCTTCCCCTCTCCGATGCTGAGCGGTCAGTGTTCAGCAAAGGACTTAGTTTCATACCCTTATGCACTCATCTCAATGAATTTTGGGCTTGGCACATTGCTGAACTCTTCTTCCGCCGCCTTTGTCTCCGTGCCCACTTCTTTGGGCAGGAGTCCTCTCCCCATGCAACAGATCCCTTTACCCACCTCCAATATTCTCTCTCCACCTGGACCCCTCCCTCTGGATTCTTACCTTCTCTTGATCTTTTCATTGAGAACTGTCGGCGTGACAATAGTCATCTCAATTTCTCTGCTCCACTCACCCATTCTAACCTGTCTCTCTCTGAATTTGCTGCACTCCGTTCTCTCAGGTCCAACCCTGACATTGTGATCAAACCCGCTGACAAGGGTGGTTCTGTTGTTGTCTGCCACACTGACCTCTACCTCGCAGAGACTGAGCGTCAACTCACAGACACTTCCTCCTTCCTCCCCCGGACCATGCCCCACCACTGAACATCACGCCATTGTCTCCAGGACTGTCATTGAGCTCATCTCCTCTGGAGGTCTTCCTTCCAAAGCTTCCAACCTGATAGTCTCCCAACCTTGGACCCCTTCTACCTACTACCCAAAATCCACAAACAGGACTGTCCCGACAGACTGATCGTGTCAGCTTGTTCCTGCCCCATGGAACTAATTTCTTGCTATCTTGACGCCATTGTCTCTCTCCTTGTCCAGTCCCTTCCCACCTACATCCGTGATTCCTCTGACACCCTACATTATATCAACAATTTCCAGTTCCCTGGCCCCAAATGCCTCCTCTTCACCATGGACTTCCAATCCCTCTACACCTCCATCCCCCACCGGGATGGTCTGATGGCTCCCTGCTTCTTCCTCAAACAGAGGCCCGAACAATCCCCATCCACCACGACTCTCCTCCGTCTGGCTGAACTTCTTCTCACACAGAACAATTTCTCCTTAAACTCCTCTCACTTCCTCCAAATAAAAGCTGTGGCTATGGGTACCCGCATGGGCCCCAGCTATGCCTGTCTCTTTATGGGGTATGTGGAACATTCCTTGTTCCAGTCCTACTCCGGCCCCCTTCCACAACTCTTTCTCCGGTACATCGATGATTACTTCGGTGCTGCTTCATGCTCTCGTCTGGACCTGGAAAAATTTATTAATTTTGTTTCCAATTTCCACCCCTCCATCATTTTCATATGGTCCATCTCTGACACTTCCCTTCCCTTCCTTGACCTCTCTGTCTCAATTTCTGGTGATAGACTGTCCACCAATACCCATTAGAAGCCTTCCGACTCCCACAGATACCTCGACTACAGCTCCTGACACCCCGCTTCCTGTAAGGACTCCATTCCATTTTCTCAGTTTCTTTTGCCTCCGTCGCATCTGTTCTGATGATGCCACTTTCAAAAACAGTTCCTCTGACATGTCCTCCTTCTTCCTTAACCGAGGTTTTCCACCCATGGTGGTTGACAGGGCCCTCAACTGTGTCCAGCCCATCTCCCGCGCATCCACCCTCACACCTTCTTCTCCCTCCCAGAAAAATGATAGGGTCCCCTTTGTCCTCAATTATCACCCCACCAGCCTCCGCATTCAAAGGATCATCCTCCGCCATTTCTGCCAACTCCAGTGTGATGCCACCACCAAACACATCTTCCCTTCACCCGCCCCTGGCAGCATTCCATAGGGATCGTTCTCTCTGTGACACCCTGGTCCACTCCTCCGTCACCCGCTACACCTCAACCCCCTCCCACAGCATCTTGCCATGCAACCACAGAAGATGCAACACCTGCGCCTTTACTTCCCCTCTCCTCACTGTCCAAGGGCCCAAGCACTCATTTGAAGTGAAGCATCATCTCACTTGTACTTCCCTCAACTTAGTCTACTGCATTTGTTGCTCCCAATGCAGTTTCCTCTACATTGAAGAGACCAAACGCAGACTAGGTGACTGCTTTGCAGAACACCTTCGGTCTGTCCGCAAGCATTACCCAGACCTTCCTGTCGCTTGCATTTCAACACTCCACCCTTCTCTCATGCCCACATGTCCGTCATTGGCTTGCTGCATTGTTCCAGTGAAGCTCAACCCATACTGGAGGAACAGCACGCCATCTTCTGACTAGGCACTTTACAGCCTTCTGGACTGAATATTGAGTTCAACAATTTTAGATCATGAACTCTCTCCTCCATCCCCACCGCCTTTCCGATTTCCCCCCCTCCCTTTTTGTTTTTTCCAATAATTTATTTAGATTTTTCTTTTCCCACCTATTTCCATTATTTTTAAATGTCTTTCCATCTATTGTTTTATCTCTACCTTTTAGCCTTTTTCGATTCCTTCACTCCACCCCACCCCAAATAGGGCTATCTACCTTGCTCATCCTGCTTTCTACCCTTAATTAGCACATTCCTTTAGATAATATCACCACCTTCAACACCTCTTTGTCCTTTTGTCTGTGACTACTTTTGGTTATCTCCACCTGTCACTGGCCCTCTATCCATCTCTTCGTGTCCCACCCACCCCCTTAAACCAGCTTATATTTCACCCCTTTTCTATTTTTCCTTAATTCTGTTGAAGAGTCATGTGGACTCGAAACGTTAACTGTGTTCCTCTCCACAGATGCTGGCAGACCTGCTGAGTTTTTCCAGGTATTTTTATTTTTGTTTTAGACCGACGTGGGGGGTTGACTGGAAATTATCAATTAGATTTCGGGTGCATGGGGAATGGTCTGCAGTAACTACACAGGGATAAATCATTTGAGCCGAATGGATTATTCATCTTTAGGCAGATACTGTGTAAAGTAAAACGTAGGGAAAATTCCAACTAGACAGCCCGTGAATCACTAAATGGGCGGAAAAAATTGCAATTGTCCGGGAGGCGGAAGAGGCAGTTCCCAGTAAGTAACAGTAAAACCACAGCGGAAACTGAACAGACTGAAACCAACCGACAACTGAGAGAGTTTGGGACAAGTTCCCTCGATTGCAACGTTCTCATGCAAGAAGCACAAACGGTACAAAGGAAATGTAGAATTTTGCAAAGAAATACTGATTGAAAGACAGTCAATCAATATTTCACTTTACGATTACTTTTACAGAACCTTGGTCTCTTAAATTTAAGCTGCTACAATCTGAGTATTAGTAATAATGATAGCAATATGTATCCGTGTTCCCACATTGCAGACGATGACTCGGGTGATCGGCCTCTTAGAATTCATGTTGCACGCAGATCACTGTCACTACCTGCTGAAGGGAAATCTCATTTTATTAAATGTGTTTTAAAGTACAAGTTATATTTGTGGTAGCTCTGAGGCAAAACATGTTTACGTCATGCGCTGTTCTGCGCTGTTTCAGGCCTGTACCATTCAGAATCAGAAGGAATTTCGACAATATTTCATGTGCAAAACTTGTGTATGGATAGAAAGGTCTTTTCAGCTCTTTATTTTCTTTTCCGCTGAATCAGATGAGGTTTATATCTTCGATTGCACATTGGGGATCAGCGGCAGCTCATCGGGTGCTACTCAAATGTCGATTCAACACTCGACGACGTTTGAGTGACGTACGTTCGTCCAAAACCGTGTGAGGTCCTGTGCTCCTGAAGTCGTTCGTTGGCCCGTTTATGCCCATTGGGTACCTACCTGGATTATTCAGTAGCCGCATGTCTTTCTCCCCGTCAGTTTCCAGGAACATTTGACCGCGGCCGTTTCACAAGGCTTATTTCAACAGAACGTGTTGTTCGATCCGGGACAGTTTATACACAATGAAAAGATTTCACCAAGACAGGGAGTGTGAGATTTAAACCAAGTCCCAAACACAGTGTCCACACCCATTTCACTGTCCCTCTGTGTGTGGCTTCATGTTTTATCACTGGAACTGGAAACTCTGAATTATCCAGACCTGGAAATCAAACATTGCTTGCTGCAATCATCATTTCACCATTACTCTGTTGGACCGAATAGCCTTTTCATCTTCTGCAGATCCTGTACAATGTAAAACTTAGAGAAATATCCGCCCAGAGCACCCGGGACAGAATCAGTCAATGGGCAGAAAGAACTTAAATTGTCAGAGAGCCGGAAGAAGCAGATCCCAGTGAGTAACAGTAAAACCACTGTGGAAACTGAACAGACTGAAACCAACCGACAACTGAGAGACTTTGGGAAAAGTTCCCACGATTGTAAGAAGCGCGAACAGCACAAAGTAAATGTAAAAATGAAGGGGAACTGAATGTAAAGATTTCAAGTTAAATGGAAATGGAATAAATTAGACGCTGTTGATGGATGAAAATAGGGAAATGAAACGAACGGCTGATTGAAACTCCAGAGCAGTGTTAAACTCCAGTAAATAATTGACCTTTGACCATTGATGTTCACTATCAGTTTGGCCCAATCGGATCATTAAGCTCATCGCTTTTTTTTGGATCTTGCTGTGCGCAGTGATGCAATGCAGCTGTGTCGCTACCGATTAATTATTTTCGGCAACTGATTACGTCATTGATAATAAGAGATTCCTTCGGGTTTGTCTCTCACCAAAGAAAATACAAACAGAAATTTAATATACATCACAGAAACATCTAACACGGAAGGATGACATTCGGGCACTTGTGCATTGGCTGCCCCTTTAAAAGTGCAATCCAATTGTCCCCGTTAACCGGGCATTTTCCCCATAGACCTGCATTTATCCCTGTTCCAGCACAGATCCATCATCCATTTGAAAGTTACTGTTGAATCTGCTCCTACCACCCATTTTCACCATGCATTCCAGATCTGAAGAACATGCTCTGTAAAATAAATTATCATCCTCCTGTATCATCTTGACGACATTTAATAACCGTGAATATGGTTCGAACAGGCACCAAGTGAAGGAAATTACCGCAAAATCAAGAGCTATTAACAAATTCCCCCGGGTAAACAGTAGTTAAGCCAACAAATAATGTTTATTTTTTACCCTACAGGTTCCAGTTCTCTGGTATCCCGGAGTCCGCATCTCCAAACCGGTGCTGCCGGTGACACTGTTACTTTAAGCTGTGAATATTCAGGGTTCTGTCAGTACACAGTACACTGGTACGGTCAGTCCCCAGGACAGGCTCCGGAATACCTGCTTGAGAGACACATTTCAGGAGAGGAGAACAAAGAAAACGCTGCCGTGGGTAAAATTTTTGCTTCTATCGATTCTGCCGAGAAAAGCAGCCGGTTGAAGATCTCCAAACCACAATTGAGCGACTCCGCTGTGTATTACTGTGCACTGAGTCGACGCACAGCACAGTGATACAGAACTCGGAGACATCTGTACAAATACATGAACATGGTGGGGATTGAACTGCCTCCATAACTCACCATGATGCCCGGTGGATCCTGAAACACGGGCCCCATTTCCTCAGTGGGTTGAATGGTCATGAATATCGGTGTCAAACAGGTGAAAGGCAACATGTTATCAGAATAAGAATCATAGCAGCAACAGAGTCTCAGGCCCACAACAGTAACTTCATAAATCCTGGACCACATGGCATGGGACGCAACACATCCTCCGCGTGAACAATGAGGGAACCACCTGAAACATGCACAGGAAATTACATCTCTGCGAGGCATGAGTGGAAATGGTAGCTTCGATGACTGACTGACAGGTTGTATATCAATTTTCATCCCCCACCCCACCACCTAACCAACACCACACCGGCCTCCACACCCCCACCCCCGCCCCCGAATCAACATCACAGAAGTAGATCACCAGGTCATTCTCACCTTGTTGTTTATGGAAGCTTTCCGTGTGTAAATTGCCTGTCATTTTTCCCACATAAAGGCACTCCACAGCCTTCTTTGACTGTTAAGTGCTTTGTAAAGTTCTGATGTCATGAAAGGCACTTTATAACTGCATGTTTTTTTTCATTCTCTATTGCCAATCAGAGCCGGAAGACGGGACTGAATTCGTATACTGAATGCAGTGTTAACCGTTACATTAAAACTCAGTATTTGGACCTTCTCTCTCTCTCTCCATTTTTGTCGCTCTCTTTGAGTGTCTTTGTGTCACTCTGTAGCTCTTTATTTCCATATCTCTGTCTCTGAATTGATGTGCATCTTGAAGGAAGTTGAAAAATGAAATATACAGACAAATTAAAGAATATAGTAACAAACAGAATATTAATAATAGTGCTTGCACCACCTAGTATTACTTCACCAGAAGTATGTAAAGGGGCTAAGGACTGGAGTTCCCACAATGTGCACTGTTGTCTTTATAAAGCAAAATGCAAAAAACGAAGAACAACAAGGTAACGGGGAATGAAACAAATTAGGGCGAGACGTAAAGCCAGAGGAACATCTAGGCATTGCTGACCATAACATAATAATGCTTTGAGATGGGGATGGGGTAGATAAAATTTTGACGGAAACCAACTAACCACCTGGTTGATTGAAGGCTGGGCCGGTAATTCCATTGAAGCTGGGATGGTCCAGCGATTGAGGAAATGAACATAAATATGAATAAATGAATGCTCATGTGCGTTTGAACTCCATTTCTGCGAGTTTATTTACCAGTGCTGCTCCTACTTTTGTTGATTAAGGAAAATGGAGCTAAGGTCCTGAAGTTGATGGGCAGAGCAAAGATTCTCTTAGTAAATGCCGAGCAGGTGCGAGGGGCTGAATGGCCTCCTCCTGTTCTTATACAGAAATATTATGTCTCCAGATGCAGAGGTAGGGTTTTTCCGATGGAGAGAGATGCAGAGAAGGGGAAACTCAGATAGACAGAAAGAGAGAATATTGGAGTAACAGGGAAATAACGAGCAATTTATATAAACAAAGACATTTTGGCACAGTGTGTGACAATGAGGGATGAGTTGATGGGTTTAAAAGGCGACCTTGGAAAATCAGTTATTGGTGCTTGAAGACAATTGGGATTTAATTGAAGGCAATTGATTAAAAACATTAAATACTGTAGTGTTTAACAAAACAATGTCATAAAATGGGCGGGTTTATGAACCCCTACTATTTCTGTGTTACATGTCCCCATTTTCTCATAGTTCAATAAGAACAACTAATAAATAAAGAGAGGTGAGGGGGAACGCTAGACACTGCCGCTCTCAATAACCACACTTTTCTAACCTTCTAACCCCAGTGCCTGAGAAACGTGCAGCTGTAAACCGTTTTCACTGTTCAGTGTCCTTATTCTAAACATCGCAGTAAAACGTGCGGTTTCTGCAATGCGGTCGCCGACAGCTCGATGATCAGTAGAACCGGATTTAGTCATATTGAAATCACACAATGGGACAAAATTAAAACACAATTTGCTGGAAATCAGAAACTGAACCGGAGGATTTTATAGAATGAGCTGCGGGCTCTCTCTTTGTCTGTCTATTTCTCTCTGCCTCTATATCTTTCTATATCTGTCTCTTTCTCTGTCTGCGCCTCTCATGCTTTGTCAATCGCTTTCTCCTTCTCCATCTAAATGTCTGGCGTTGTCTGTGTCTCCCTCCGTTGCCTCTCGTAGTCTCACCCTCCCTCTCTCTCTCTCTCTCACGCACACACTTTCTGCTCTCTGCGTCAATCTTTGTCTCCATCCCTTGTATCTTTCTCAGTGTCTCGGCATATTTTCCTCTCTTTCTCTCCCTCTGTCTCTCACCTTCTCTCTTTCTTTCTACATTCATTGGCTTTCGCTTTCCCTATAACAGGCTATACTTTCATTGTTTCCAATCGAAAGTTACTGGTGCTGTCAGAGGTGAAGATTCAGAGTTCACAAACTGAACTCCCACCATTCAGGATATCTGGCAACCCAGTGATAGTTTCCGTTCGTGGCCTGTATCAGTTTGTATCACTGCGAATATTCAGCACACAGTAATAAATCCCACTGGCACTCAGCTCTACATCTGTCAGGGGTAAGCTGAAAAAACGATCAGATACTCGGAGTATTGAAGAGGTTAGACCTCCCACACGCTCTGCTTCCTGCCCTCCCTCAGAATTCATTTTGATTAAAAGAACCGGCGCCTGCCCCGTTCTTTGTCTGTGCTAGAACAGATCATATCGGCGGCTGTCTGTGGAGTATGAACAGGGCAACACCATATGTCCTTCCGCTATACATAATACTGATGATGCAGGTTGCTTAATTATATTTGAGTAGCACAGACTTTCGAATAGTCAATGAACAGAAGGCAAATGGATGTTTAGGTCCTGGAGACATCAATGAATGCTCGTTCCTTTCCTTCATCGCACCATCATCAAATGAGGCCATTCAGCACATCGTGGCTGTGTAGCCTCTTTGGTAGAGGCACCAAATTGTTACCACTCCACTGTTTGCTCCCCTTTGCCTTGCAAAAGTTTCCAATTATGTTTTTGACATTTGATATTGAAACTGCTTCCATCAACCTATCCGGCAGTGAACTCCACAATACAACAACTTAGAGTGCAAATAAATGGCAGCTCAGATTGCCTCTGATTCTTTTGCAAACTAATCTAAATCCAAGTTCTCTGATTACGGAGCTTTCCGCCACTGGATGCAAATTCCCTTATTTATTCAATTAAAAAGGTCATAATTGTCAATATCGCCGTCAAATCTCCTCCCAATCTTTTATGTTGTACAGAGAACAGCCGCAGATTCTCCAGTCTCTCCACTAAGCTAAAGCCCCTCATCAGTTGTTCCTTCCAAGTAAATCTCTCCCACATCTTCTCCAAGACCCTCAAATCATTAATCATGTATGGTTCACATATTTGTACACAACAATCTAACTGAGACCTTACCAGCTTTGTAGAAATGTTTAGCATAGCATCTTTTTCCTCTTGATAAAACCAAGAATTTAAAGTGTTATTTACAGGATTCTCAGCTGTCACTGCCAACTTCAAAGGTTTGAGCACATTGCACCGTATCCATCTCTCTGTTCCTACAGTGCTGATCAAATTGCGTCATTTAGTTTTTTTTCAGATATCCTCATTAATCCCACCAAAATGCATCACTTCACAAATGCCATCTGGTATATTCCTGGCAAATGGAAATGTCCACGTCCTCCTGAAGTTTGTTACCGTTTGCCTCATTGTTTATTACAAACCGAGATCCCCGTCATCTGCAAAGCCTGAACCAACTATACCAGCAGATAAGTTATTACATTAATTTGCTTATTGGATAATGGTTTACAACCAATTATTATTAATAAATCACTGGCCCAAGTATCGAAGTTTAAGGAAGGCTGTTGTAAACTTCATCCAAATTAAAATGAATAATCAATTAGGTCTATCCATCGATCCAGCCCTCATTCACTTTCGCCTCTCTCCATCTACCCGCACATCCAGCTGTCCATTGATGCATCAGACCGTCCTTCCGACCATCTGCCCATTCATCCATCCATCCATCCGTCCATACTCCTCTCCGTCCATCCATCCGTTTACCCATTCAACCATCGCTCCTTCCTGTGGTCCATCCATCCATCCGCCCAGCCATCCTTACGTCCATCCGCCCATATGTCCATCTGTCCATCCATCCATCCATCCATCCATCAATCTATCCACCTATCTTTCCATCCATCCGTCCACCCATCGCCAATTGATTAATCCATCTATCCATCCATCCATCCATCCATCCATCCATCCACCCGTTCGTCCATTCATCCTTCTGTCCATCCTTCCAACCATCTGTCCATCCGACAACCTATCCATCTGACAAGCGATCCACCCATCTATCCAGCCCACATAATTTATTATTCCCCTCACCACAAGACCTCACTTGTCAGACCATGTCTATTTTATGACATGTCTATCATTTTCTCTGTCTCACTGTTTCTTTCTCTGTCTTTCACTCTGTCTTCTCTCTCTATCTCTTTTCCTCTGTCTCACTCTTTCTTTCTCTCTGTCTCTCTCTTCCTTTCTCTCTCTGTCTCTCTCTTTCTCTCTTCTTTCTCTGTCTCTCCTTCTCTGTCTCTTTTTCTCTTTCCTCTATCTGTCTCTTTTTCTTTCTCTCCTTTTCTCCCACAGATTTACGCCCCACACAATTCCCCGCCCGTGCAAATTCCCCCTCCCTGCAGTTTCCCCCCACCATATTCAAAACGGTGATTGATGGATTTTTATTTGGTGATGGATAGATTTTTTAGGAGGTGGTGCTAAAGGGATCAATGATATTGGGACAAGCCAAGTGGACATTGAGGTCGAATCTCAGTCATGATCTTATTGAACTGCTCAATCCTGCTCCTATTTATTATGTCCTTAATAGCACCCACCGTCCACGCTGTACCATCCCCCGACCCCCACTCTGAACTCTGACTGACCCTGCACTTTTGGGGACATTGAAGCATCGAATATTGCAATATTAGAGCCCTTAAACGGTGCAGTGCACAACACCCCAGCTCAAGTGAAACTTACCCCGCCAGTGCATACACACACTGACAGACAGACAGACAGACAGACACACATACACACACATACACAGACACACATTCAAAAACGCCTGACTTGGTGTTTAACGGCTGATTAAAGCCTTGGGGGGGAGCCGTTGGAATCGAGAAACACAAGGGTTGGCATCTACTTTCTGGGATGGATCCAGTCAATCGGCACCCCCTCCCTCCCACCCACCCCCACCCGACCCCCAACAACAGCTCCTCACCCCAAACCCCGTTTACATCATCGACACAACGCCACGGCTTAACATTGAAGTCAGGTCGGGGGGGGGGGGGGGGGGGTGGTGTGTGGGGGGGAAGAGAATGAAAAATAAATAAATAAAAGATGTGGAGCAATCAACAATGACCGAATTACTGGTTTCCAAAATCAGCCTGGTCTCGTTGTCGAATATGAGTGTATCGGTTGTTCCATATGTCGCACATGATTAAACCCAATCACAAGATCCATGTTACCCGTCCCCTCCACATCTCTGGGCAAAGCTGCTCCCTTGTCTGGGGGATGGATCAGGCCGGCGAATACACGGGACGTGACTTTATTATGCAGCGCTGGGTGGGTTGGGGAGGGTACAGACTCAATCCGTGAATATCCAGGAGGAGAAAACAGGGCGAAACTGACTGAATGGGAAAGGGGGTAAGGGTCCCGGTTCGGGTGGCTGTGGGGATGGTGATGTAGGGTGACCCAGGTTAACATCACGGGGTGGGTAGGAGGGAGGGGGGCTGTGTGTTGAGAGCAGTTGGTACTGTCCCATAGGTTTTTCTATGAGCGTT
This sequence comes from Carcharodon carcharias, assembly GCF_017639515.1. Lineage (NCBI taxonomy): Eukaryota > Metazoa > Chordata > Chondrichthyes > Lamniformes > Lamnidae > Carcharodon > Carcharodon carcharias. The sequence continues at coordinate 10,052,890 of NC_054493.1, read as the reverse complement.
CAAGGAGATTCACTTACTGTTGGTCCCAGCTCCCCACAGTGGTACAAGTCAGTACAAAAACTCCTCACTCGCTGCTCCTCCTGCTGCTGAAAGGCTCACATGACCTTCTACTGCAGAGATACAACAGCAATTTATTTATTATTATTCAAGGGATGCGGGCGTCTCTGGCTGGACCAGCATTTATTGCCCATCTCTGATTGCCCCTCGTTCAGAGAATCAACCACATTGCTGTTCAGACCAGACCAGGTGAGTACACAGGCAAAAGGCCAGAAATGGGTGAGCGACAGGTTGGGAGGGCTGCAGGTGGGAGAAGGGTGCAGAGGTAGCGACAAGAGAACCCATCCAGGGATTTGATGGCAAGGGGGCTAATTTTAAAATCCAGCCGTTGTTTGACCAAAAGTCAATGTTGGTCAGCGTTTTATCTTTAAGTATTCTTTTATTCATTCATGAGATGTGAACACATTAGAGAGAGAGCAGAAGAGGTTAACCAGAATGGTCCCAGGAATCAGAAACCACAGACATGACGATAGATTGGAGAGATTGGAACTGTTCTCCTTGGAGAGGAGATTTGATAGAGGTGTTCAAAATCATGAGGGGGCTGGACAGAATAGATTGGGAGAAGCTGTTCCCACTCGTAAAAGGGCGGAGGCTGAGAGAGCACAGATTTAAAGTGATTTGCAAAAGAAGCAAATGTGACCTGAGAAGGAAACGTTATTCACACAGCGAGTGGTTCGGGTGCGGGATGCCCTGACCTGGGAGTGTGGTTGAGGCAGGTTCAGTCGAGGCAATCATGAGATGATTATTTGAATAGAAACAATGTGCAAGGGTACGGGAGCTGGGCGAGGGACGGCAGGAGACAGGGCAATGCCACTAGGTCATAATGCTCATTTGGATATGCCCTTTAAATCTGCATATTATTATTAGTATTATTATTATCAGACACGACGGGCCGAATGGCCTCCTTCTGTGCCGTCATGTTTCTGTGATGTGACCATGGCTGACAAGTCCAGCATTTGTTGCCTATCCATAATCGCCCTGAACTGAGTGGCTTGCGAGCACATTTCAGGAGGGCAGGTAAGAGTCAAACACATTCCTGTGGGGCTGGAGTCCCATGAGGCCCGGCCAGGTAAGGATGGTAGATTTACATCACTGAAGCAGATGGCTTTTGTTTGAATCAATCCATCCATCGCCACCTTTACTGGGACTAGTTTTCAACTCCCGATTTATTAGTTGAATTCAAACTTCACCAAACTGTCAGGGTGAGATTTGACCCCACGCCCACCAGCATCCGGTTTGGCCCTCTGGATTCCTATTTCAGTGACATGACCACTACATCATCTCTCTTGCTGGTGGAAGCCGGCTTGGTGGGACTGAAGGTATAGAGTTTGGAAGAACTCAAGTTTCCGGAGTGAGTAAGGTCAGGGGAAAATAAATAATTGAATAGTCGAATCCAAAGACAACAATGACATGGATGATCTTTTCACAAGCAGTTCAGGCTGCTAGGCGGATATAATAGACGGATTAGTCATCTTCTCATTCTGAAGATAAAGTGAGGGACTGATGCAAAATTTACTATTTGTTTGTCTACCCACTGGAATCATCGAGGATCTGAAAGACGTAAATGCACCAGGTTTTGCTTCCTGTCCCCTTTCCCGTTTGAAATATCATTTGACACGACTTAATAGATACTTTCTTTTTACATTTGTCGCCCGGACTGACATGGAATCCACAGTTAAGCTATGACAAAGCCTTTCTACACTGGACTGCAGCGACAGAGCAACCAGTTCCCTCAACTTCCATTTTACAAGCAACTGCATTAAATGTACAGCACCTTCAGACTGCCAGGCCCATGCTGTTCTTTATGTTCAAAAGGAGCCTTCTCAACCCCCTTCACCCAACCAATGAGCATAAACTTCTACTCCTTTCTCCCTCGTGTACTCATTGAGTTTCCACTTAAAGAAAGGAGAGAGAAAGGAGGAGAAATCCGGAACTTGCAGGTTATTCAGCTTCATACCATCGGAGGGAAAGTCTTGAGGGAGTCTCCACAATGCACCAAGAGAAGCATGGGATAATCAACCTCAACGTGGTTTTAGGAAAGGGAAGTCACGTTTGACAAATTGGTTACAGTTGTTGGTGATGAAAATGGCAGGGTGGGTAAAGGGGAGCTTGTAGACGTGGTATATTATGTAGTATAGTTAATATATTTTAGGAAAGATATGATTGCACTGGAGAGGGTTCAGAGGAGAATCACAAGGATGCTGCCTGGGTTGGAGGGTCTTAGGTAAGATTAAAGATTAGATAGGATGGGGTTGTTCCCCTTGGAGCAGTGAAGTTTGAGAGGGGACCTAACAGAGTATTATGAGGGACATAGATAGGGTGGATAGGAAGGCACGTTTTGCATTAGTAGGGGGATCAATAACCAGGGAACATACATTTAACGCTAAGAGGTAGAAGGTTTAGAGGTGAGTTGAGCAGAATGTTTTTCACTCAGAGGGTGGTGGGAGTCTGGAACTCACTGCATGAAAGTGTGGTTGAGTCCCTGAAACTCTCCTAACATTTAAGAAGTGTTTAGATATTCACTTACGCAGCTATAGCCTCCAGGGCTATGGACCAAGTGCTCTTAGCTTTTATTTCCATGGATGTAGGCGTCGCCATCCGACAGCAGCGTTCCTGGCACCGTCTCTATTGGCCACTTTTAACAATGACCGGTGACCGAGGATAACTGGCCTGGGTTGATGTGGACGTGGCTCCTGGCTTTCTACAGTCAGCTGAACTACAAGTGGCATTCTGAGTATTGCGATCAGATATCTACAGTGGGAGTTTAAACACCCAACCACCTCACTTAGAGGCGATTCTTCAGCCAGTGAATGGGGGCAAAGACTTGAAGCGTGCAGCGTGATGTTAATTTAATTTACCGACCACTGAAATGCAGCAAATTGAAATTGGAAACGACATAGGTTCCATTAACTGTTAAATCTAAAAAAGCTACTTAACGTCTTAGCAGTTCAAAGAAAGTTGTTAAGGACTCCTCTATAATTTTATATAATAGCAGGCAAAGTATTTGTTTTATTCATTATCACATGGGATGTGGGTGTCGCTGGCTGGGCCAACATTTATTGCCCATCCTTAAATACCCCCTTGAGAAGGTGATGGTGAGCTGCCTTCTTGAACCGCTGCTGTCCATGTGGTGTAGGTACATCCACAGTGCTCTTTGGAACGGGGTTCCAGGATTTTGTCACAGCGTCAGTGAAGGAACAATGATATATTTCCAGGATGGTGAGTGGCTCGGTGAGGAACTTCCAAGTGGTGATGTTCCCATGTATCTGCTGCCCTTGTCCTTCTAGGTTGTAGTGATCGCGGGTAAGGAAGGTGCTGTCGAAGGAGGCTTCAGAGGAACCTCTGCTGTTCATCTTGTAGATGGTACACAGTGGTCTGCTGCACCTCTGGCAACTTTGAGCATTAACCAGCCTCAGATATGGTCTCTGTCCCCCCTCATTGTCCGTGGCTAAGTGGATAGAACTCTCTTCTTTAAGTCTTTGTGGGTTCCCAGTTCCAATGCTCCCAGTGTTCACACGGAGGGCACCCTGCAGTGTCATTCATTCACTGCCATTTGGATGAAGCACAGAATCCTCCCTCCTCTCGGCTGAGTGTCAAATGCCCCATGGTTAGATTGAAAGGAGAGCTGGTGAGTTCTCTATCAAGTGACGCTTTGGCCCATTTCGTTCATATGTAAGCCTGACAGAGGGAATTGTTTGAGTGCGGGGTCTGAGAGAGATACAGACAGAAAGAGAGAGAGACATTGAGAAGCTGTGATAATCTCAGAACTTCAGTACCTGGAAGATTCCCTCCAAGCCACTCGCCATCCTGACTTGGAAATGTTTCACGGAGAAGAGAGAGAGCTTGTTTCACGCATTTCATATGTAGCTCACCTCCTACCACACCAAAGCCTTCAGACCAGCTGCCTTTAACCCAATTAATTCACACGCACAAAAGCACACACACACACACACACAGGCAGGCACCATTATTTTGCATTAAATTCCAATAACATTATGTGAATTATTATATCTTTCTGACAGGGCGAGAGGCTTTGTCAAAAAAGTGTCTTTTATTCAGCAATGCTAAAAATTAAATCACAGGAGAGTTATGGGGAAAGTGACAGTGATATTATCCGAATGTTAGAGGATCAATTCATTTTTAAAAATTCTTTCAGGTGTTGTGGCATCACTGGCTCAGCCAAGAGTAATTGCCCATCCCTATTCGCCCCTGTTCAGAGGACAATTAGGAACCAACACTCAACACATTTGCTGTGGGTCTGGTGTCACATGGAGGCCAGACCCAGTAAGGACGGCAGATTTCCTTCCCTAAAGGAGATTAGTGCACCAGATGGGTTTCTTATGGCAATCAATAATGGCGTTACTTAGACTTTCAATTGCAGATTATTTTATTGAATTGAAACTCCACCACGAACCCTGGTGGCCAGAGGATTACTCTGGGTCTTAAGTTTACTGGCCCAGTTACAAAGGAACTACGTCATCGCCTCCCCCACCGATCCTCTTCTGCATTGTGTAAGACCATGAGGCAATGAGTTGCTGTGAGGAATGGATTCATTGGTGTTTCACGATGGCGGAAGCTGTTGCATTTTCTCTTGTTTCAGTTTTTTTGTACAGACCTGAGTCTGATCCCTCTCACTGCGTAGCTGTGTGTAATAATAAGTCGCGTGGTCTTTCACAGTCAAACTCCTGATTTCCAAAGTGAAGAAATGTTTTGGCAAGTCCCTGGAAGCTGTAAGTCGCTCCCTCGCCTCCTGGTGCACTCAGCCGCCCATCGATTGCAAACAGATGGCGTCATCGCTCGTAACAAGGCAGACAGAGCGCGTGCAAGGTGAACTCATTCAAACATCAACGCTCCTGGACGGGCTCGACAAGGTAGACACTGAGAGGTTTTATTTATTATTATTATGCCCCCCCCACCCCACCCCCCACCCCCCACACATCCCACACCCTTGACTCGGGTATCCTGAATGCAGGGTCAACGCCTGGGGCAATACTGGGTCATTTTGGATTTGGATTCTGCTGAGGGGACTTTCCTTCATTCAGATGGTGGTGAGACTTTGAAACTGGTGAGCTTAGACACTCCTGCAAGTTCCACTGCTGATCATATCTTCACTTTCTGTCTCCCTCTCGTTCCTGTCTCTGTCTCCCTCTTCCTCTCTTACTCATGGTGTCTGTCCCTATATCTTTCATTCTCTCTCTCTCTCTCTCTTCTTGTCTCTGTCTCTCTTCCTCTCTTACTCATGGTGTTTGGCCCTATATCTTTCACTTTCTCTCTCTCTCTGTCTCTCTGCCTCTCTCTCTCATGTTTGTCTCTGTCTCCCTTCCTCTCTGTCCCTATATCTTGTATTTCTCTCTCTTTCTCTCTTTCTGTCTCATGTTTGCCTCTGTATCTTCCTCTCTTAACTCACGATGCCTGTCCCTGTATCTTTCTCGCTCTTTCGCTCTTTGTCTCCAGCTTCACTCCTGTTGAGTTAGAGCACTGTCTGTCCTGCCAGCTGTTTTCTTGCTACAGGAGCTGGTATGTGTGGAGCACTGTGTCAGATGAGGCGCAATAGTAGATGGCCCCGTCCTGAAACTCAGCGTTGATGACCTGCAAGGCCAACAGGTTCTGATCCCGGTACAGTGACCCTCTGAACTTCTCCTCGAAGCCGTCCCTGTAATGATCTCCGGCGCTGTAAACCCATTCGGGTGTCTGCGCCTCTCTCCGCCGGTACCAGTGAAATGTGTGTGGACTCCTATTGCCGAGCAGTTTGCAGAGCAGGACAGCTCTTCCCTCTTCCCTTGGCTACTCCCTGGCTGGCGTCTGCTTCAGCCAGATTTGGGATTGGGCGCATCCTGCGCTAAGGTGACCAATCAGGACAAAGGGTGTGAGAAATGGAAGGGGAGAAGAGGTTCCCAGTAGCGAGCCATCTAAACTCAGTGGTTGAGTTTAACGCTAACTGGTGCTCCCAGTCACATTGGAATAGGCTGTCCCACTCCTGTCAGTAGAGTACAAAAATAGGGAAGTCTTGCTAAAACTGTAGAAGGCACTAGTTAGACCAGACCTGGAACAGCTGGAACACTTTTGATCCCTTTATCAAAGTAAAGATGCACTGGCATTGGAGGCAGTCCTGAGAAGGTTCACTCGGTTGATCCCTGGTATGGAGAGATTTTCTTATGAGGAAAGGTTGATTAGGTTGGGCCTGTGCTCATTGGAGTTCAGAAGGATGAGAGGCGACCTTAGTAAAACATAAAGGATTCTTAGGGTGCTTGACAGGGTAGATGCTGAGATGTTCTTTCCCCTTGTGGGTGAGTCTAGGACCAGAAGGCGTAATCTCAGAGTAAGGGGGTCACTCACTTAAAACAGAGATGAGGAGGAATTTCTTCTCTCAGAGGGTAGTCAGTCTGTGGAATTCTTTACCACAGAAGGCTGTCGAGGCTGGGCCATTAAGGCTGAGATAGGCAACTTTTTAATCAGTAAGGGAATCAAGGGTTATGGGGAAAAGGCAGGAAAGTGAGTTGAGGATTGTCAGATCGACCACGATCTCGTTGAATGGCGGGGCAGAGACGATGGGCAGAATGGCCTACATCTGCTCCAACGTCTCTCATGGTCTAATCACTGACCAGGGCAGGCATTTGTTACCCATCATTAATTGCCCTTGAACTGAATGGCTGTGCTTTTTTACTTCAGGGCGGGCAGTTAAGAGGCAATCCCATCGACTGTGTGGGGTCTGGAGCAACATATAGGCCAGGCCGGGTAAGGGCGGCAGATGTCCTTCTCCAAAGGTGGCATTAGGGAAACAGATGGGCTTTGGAGACAATCGGCCATCGTTGTAGAAGTTTCATTGTCACTTCAATTCGTATTAAATTCCAATTGTCTCTGTCCATCTACCACATCTCTATTTCATCTTTTAATGTACCTGTCTGTCTGCCTGTCTGTCTGTCTATCTATCTATCTATCTATCTATCTATCTGCCTGTCTGTCTTTCTGTCTGTCTATCTAAAATCTATATATATATATATATCTCCATCTATTTGTCTGTCTTTCTGTCTGCGTGTCTCTCCACATCTAGATGACATGCCTCTCCGTCGGCCCACACACTGACAGTGTGACACTGAACCCGCAATGCCGGGAGCCCCAGTCTCTCATGGCCTGGAAGCAGCCACAGTTAATTTGTGGGCAGTTGCCCTCAGGGCTCCAGTGTGTGTCTTTGCGCAGGTAAGACGCAGAAATATTGTCTGCGATCCTCAGCTGTCACCTGTGAAACCGTTAAGTTGACAACTCTGTAGGTTCGGATCAGAGACGAGGTGAAGCTGCGCGTGGTAAATGCAGTGCTGTCGCTGAAGCCGTCGGTTCAGTGGGTAAGAATGTACTGGGAGCCCCAGGGCAGGGCATCCCGGTACCAGAATAGGCAGGCCCTCTCCATCTCTTTGTAGGGGCAGCTCATTGTCACCGTACCTCCCTGCTGAACGGTTACGTCTGCCTCCGGCTGCTCAGGGAGCGAGGATTCAGCAACACTGCCTGAGGGACAGGGAAGAAAGCATTTAGTTGAGGCTCAGGTACTGTGAACGGTAAAATAGAGGTAGCCATGGGGCACTGGTCATGTCAGCAAACGAGTAACTCGAGCAGTCCAAGTTCATGCTGCGGGGACATGGGTATGAAATACAATTTATTTCAAATTAAATTAAATTCATCAACCTTGAATATAAAGCTAAGGGTGACCCATGATAGCGATCAGCAACTATTATTGAAATAAAAACACCATCTGGTTCATTCAGGTCCTTTGTGGGAGTGAAGGAAATCTACCATATTTGCCCAGTCTGGCCTAATATGTGTCTCCAGGCTCACAGCAATGTGGTTGACTCTTTGCGCCCTTCCCAAATGATCTAGCAAGCCATTCAGGACAAAAGGGGTAATTAGAGATGGGCAACAAATGCTGCTTTTCACACTCACACTCACATTGCAGGAAAGGATCAGGGCTAAATGTCAACAGACAATCGCCCACTGAATCAATGGGCCGTTGACATTTGTTTGTCATTGTTTATTGGCTGGTGGGTAAGGCTGGCTTTTATTATTGGTTCCCAGTTCCTCCTCCGGCCAGCAGTGCCCTTCAGCTGCTGCAGCCCCGTGTGGCCCAGGCACCCCCCTCCCCCAACGTGCAAGCATGGAGGGAGTTCCAGGATTCAGATCCGGCGATAGCATGGGGGACACATGCCCCAACCTGGATGATGTGCGTCTCTGGGGTGGTGGAATTGGAGATGGTGGCGCACCCATGCATTCTCTGTCCTTACCCTCCCAGGTGATGGAGGTCAGATCTGGGAGAGGCTGTTGAAGGAGCCTTGGCAGATTGTCAGAGTTTATTGTGGGAACGGGAAACACTGCAGCCTCCAGTGAGTGCACTGGATGTTTAACATCTGCTCCTCAGCCAGAAATAGGAGGAGTGGGAGTTGACCATAGGGTCACTAGAGCCTCCTCTGTCATTGATCCAGGTCATTGCTAATCTGACTGAACCTCATCACCACTTTCCTTCCTGCTCCCGGGACTCACAATTTCCATATCAGTCACCAATCAGTCTAACTCCCCTTTGGTTATATTCAATGACTCTCTCTGCACAGCTTTCGGGTGTAGAGGACTCTGAAGATGCACCCAGATCAAATCAAAATGCTGCAGATGCTGGAAACAGAAAAGGCTGCAGTCACTAGGCAGGTGTGGCAGCATCTGTGGAGAAAGAGAGAGAGAGAGAAACAGATTTCACTTTTCGGGATCTTTTACAAATCCAATAATTAAATCAACTCCACCTCTATGTAATATTAGTGTTTCTGTTTCCAGTCAATCCAATAGTCCTTATGGAAGTGTAGAAGGATTCCTTGGAAGTTAATCGGTGAGAATCTGAAGTGTAAATCACCTGAGAAGATCGCAGTTAGACTGAAGATGATGAATCCTATTCGGATATCCATCTGCACCTTCTCTGTGTGCAAAAGGTACAACAGCGAATTAAACAAGGGCGCCCCTCTTTATACTGAGGACCAGGGCAGAACCGGAAGCACAATGATTGGACTTCCAGCCCAACCAGGAACTTTTAAATCAAAGTTTTGTTATAGACTTAACTCAGTAAGCGTGTTGTCAGTCTTCGGAACATCATTAGCTCTCTGAACTAAAGGGAACAACGACAGGGACAATTCTGGTCTCCCCCGCCAGGTGGCGGCAAACCCTCAGTAACTGCTGCGATTGTACATGTGGGAACTTTTTAATCAGGTTCACATAATTATTGCCACCTTCTCCACTTGGCGTACTTCTGTTTTCACTGCAGGCTGATGCTCCACAGCAATTATTTCTTGTCCTCTTGTCTCTGAAGCAGCGCTAAACTGGTGGGACTGGTTGGAAGAAAGGGGCTGGAGATTGTTCTGGGGAAATGGGAACTGGCGAGGAGCCAGTTCAGCCCCCACAACGTTAATGGAATCATCAGAGGGAGGATCAGCATTCAAAGGGAACGATTTCAGATGCCCTTTAGGTGGATTGTGCTTGTTTTATTTTGCCCAGCCAGGACTGTACTCACCTGTCAGTGTCTAAACTTTTTTTTTGTTTGTGAAAAATATACTTCATTCATCAAATATATCTGAAAGAACATTGCAAAACATTTCTGAATGGCCATCACAAAAAGTGCAATCAGGTTTAACTTTTACACATGGATCGAGGTGCTTCAATACAATCAAGGAATATGATATTCATTTCCACATGTTCATTACAGACAGTCAGACAGAGCATTGGGATTGGAGTTATCAGTGTCTAGCCCGCTGTGATAAACAGCCCTCAGCAGACAGCAGCTGTGAGCCAGAAAGCTGTAGCAGTTACTGTTCGAGGATGTCACTCGGTTCCTGTCACTGTGAGACTCAGAATAAGTAATAACCTTCGCCGGTATAGGTGCAGGTTAGAGTGACATCTTCTCCTTCTGTCTGTGTGAGTGAGGATTCCCGCTGAGAAACAGAATCTCAATCCCTCAGACCTGGAACACACGGTTAAAGAAAGCGGGAATCAGCGATTAAAACTTCAACTGGACTGAACTTGCATCATTGGGTCAAGAGAGCAGGTAATTGCGCACAATTGGTGTCTTTGGGTGTTTACAATCGCTAGGTGCACCTTCTATCACTCTTTATTCACTCCACCAAAATACCCTTCCCTTCATTCCCCCATCATCTGTCCAATTATATCAGAGACACTATTCAACTAGTGTCTGTGGGTGTTTACAATAGCCAGGAGCACCTCCCATCACTTTTCCTTCACTTTCCCAACATAGCCTCCTCTACATTCCCCCATCACATGTCCAATTATATCAGGGACACTGTTCACCCAAAATCCTCTTTGTGAACGTGAATTCAACATTCTAAACATTCCCTGGGGAGAACCCTCTCCTGAAAACTCCATTGGATATTTTTTCGCACTCTTGTATTTGTGCCCCGCAGCTTTATAATCAGTGACATGTGGAAAGATTTTTCATTTCAACCCTATCAAACCCCTTCATCCATATATAGATGTCTTTTAGCTTGTCCCTCAGTCCTGACTTATCTGGGAAGAGTAACCCCACCCTCTCCAATTATTTCTTATCGATGTTGCCCCTCAATTTTGGTATCGTCCTGGTAAATGATTTCCCGCCAATTTCTCTTGGTTTTTTGTCTGCTTTTGTTAACACTGCAAATGTGGTCTAACAGCGGGTCGGTCAAAGGTTATCATCAACTCTCACGTTTTCACATTGATTCATGCAGAAATTAAGATTAATTTTATAAATGTTTCAGCTTCTTATTCACAATGAATTTTCCCCAGACCACAGAAATAAGGAAGAGCTACAGTGCTGCTGCTGCAGAATCCCAGGGACTTCTCTGTGTCTCAGAGAGCTTCAGAATATCCAGTCAGAAACGCTGATGCCATCTACCTATAGGAAAGGGCTGGGATTGGTCCGATGTCACATCCTGCGGGACATCCAACATAAAGAACTGAGAGGATGGGCGGATATCACTTGCATGGGATTAATTCACAGAATCTAACCATAAAGGCCATGCCCGACTGATCAGAGCCAAATAAAATATACACACAAGGCATCCGGAGCTCTAACTGATCTGAGAGGCAGCTTGATTTGTAATTGAACCGAGAGACAGTTTGAACTTTAGCAGTTCTGAGAGAGTTTGATCACGAATTCAGCGGAGACGCTGCTTGATATTCAATGGATCTGTGTTTGTATATATCTGCCGGCATTGGGGGGTTTCTGTGAGTCCGTTTGTGGCTGTGAATGTGTGTGTTTGAGTGCTTGAGAGTAGAGGCAAAACAGACCTCATTGATTCTGATCAATACCAATAAGTTGTTAGTCCCTGAAAAGCAGATCAGCCACGATCTTATTAAATGACTGAGCAGGCTCGATGGGCTTAATGGCCTACTCCTGCTCCTTGTTCGTATGGTCGCATGACCTGACAGATAATGCCCCGCACTGGAGAGCGCCAGGCTCAAGAATTATCATTGGGAACCACCTCACGTCACACCTCATCATTATCTCACATCTCAATAAGTATTTCTTTCAGGGTATGAACTCCGTTCTCCCCTGAGTGCTGCCACACAGACAACATGGTTGCCTGGATGAGAGCAGCTCCAAAAACACTCGAGAAGCCTGACAATATCCAGGACAAAGCAGTCCGCTTGACTGGCACCACATCCACAAACATTCACTCCCTCCACCACTGACGCACAGTAGCAGCAGTGTGTACCATCTACGAGATGCACGGCAGGAATTCACCAAGGATCCTTCGACAGCACCATCCAAACCCATGACCACTACCATCTAGAAGGACAAGGGCAGCAGATAGATGGGAACACCGCCAACTGGAAGTTCCCCTCCAAGCCATTCACCATTCTGACTTGGAGATACATCGCCATTCCTTCACTGTCACTGGGTTAAAGTCCTGGAACTCCCTCCCTAACAGCACTGTGGGTGTACACACGCACACCTTTAGCAATCTACCCTCTGCTGGACACTCAGAATCTCACACACAGACACACACACCTATTTAGCAATCTTCACTCCGCTGGACATTGCCAGAATCACACACATATTTAGCAATCTTCGCTCCGCTGGACACTGTCATAGAATACCCCTGCAAAAATAATTCATACAATTATCCATTCTTCAACAAGCGACGTGGACTATTTGGGCATAAATGGTTGAATGTGCCTGACAGCCTGAGAAAATGTTGCTAAAACATCCACTATCATCGGCTTCATAACAGCAGCATAGAGTCCAAAAGAAAGTAAGTGCTACTGATCCCCTGGAAAGCACTGGTTCCCTCTCAACTGGAGCGTTGTGTCCTCTTCCGTGCGTCGCACATGAGGAAGGATGTGAATGGCTTAGAAAGGGCGCAAAGAAGTTCATCAGAATCGTCCCAGTGATGCAGAACTTCAGTTAATTGGATAGAGTGGGGAAACTGGGCTTGCTCTTCATGGAGAATGGAAGGTTCAGGGTAGATCTGATAGAGGTGTTCAAAATCATGTGGGTCTGAGCCGAGTAGATCAAAATAAACTGTATTGGTTGAACGGGAGAGAGGAAGAACAGGAGGTTGGGCTTAGGTTCGCTTCCTGGTGAATGGGCTGTGGAAGGCAGTGGCTCCAACAATTCACTGCGGCTGGGAAAGCTCCCTATCTGTGGCACAGGGTGTGCGAGCGTCACTCTGCGAGAATTGTCCGCACATTCGCGGCTGTACAGATCCATCGCTTTTGCCCATTAAGACCGAATGTTTATTTTGAAATCATTTTTCGTATAAACTGAGTCTTACCCGCAAACACGCCAGATATGCACAGCCTGCTCTATCACATACACACACACACACAAACACACACACACACACACTGTGCTTGACAGAAACCTGGCGGCCGGTTCTCAATGGCGCAGGGCAAAACTTTGTCAGCACGACAACAGGACGGTGATTGGCTCTTTCTCCCATTGACTCAGGGTCAGGAGGTCACGAAGCAGCTTCAGACTCCGCCCACCTTTTAAACGCCCAGCTTGCAGATCGTGCAACCCTTGACCAGGTCCTTGGAAGAGGGGTCAAACCGCAGTCCTTAAAGGGCCGCTGCACCGCTCGAGCTGTTTCGCTAAGTTCTAGTATTTAGGAGGAGTGAATAGTAGCTGAAATAAGGATCGGAAGAAAGTGACATTTTTAATATATTTATTCAGTAAGGTGGCTAAATAGCAATTGGTTATTTCCAACAAGTAAAAACAACTTCGTACAGTCAACACGTAAAGTAGAAACAATAGTTCTCGAGGAGTACTTGCCATTAATTCAATGCAATGTTGTAGTAGAAACACAATCTGGATCGTTTTTATCACTGTATCCTAATACAACAAAGCATATGGACTTGGGAATACGATAATAATTGGATCCTGGTGAATGCTAATGGAGGTAGAGCCTGGCGTAATAACCAAGGGGGAAGTGGCTAGCACAATAATAATGGGGATCAATTAAAATATTCACAAAGACCCCAGCGTAGTAATCAAGAAGCCTAGGGATAGTACATAAATATACTAATACTTCCTTATGTGACTTAATCTCAATTTAGTTTCACAGCTCCCGTGTGAGGCGCTTTGGGAAGCTTTATCAAATTAAACATGTTGTGTAAATGCATGTTGTTGTTGTGAGATTAGGCTTTGCGTTGTGTGGATATTCGTTAGTTAATGCTGGAATGATGTGCATTGTGTGGGTGTAACTTGCATTGTGTGTGGACCCTGTGTGTTGTGTGTGAGTCTAACTTCTATGATGTGAATACATTAGCCAGCATTTGACTATCACTGTCATTCTGATTCTTACCTGGTCTCATGTCACTGCGCTATGCTGTCTTCAGTCTGATGGCTAACAAAATTTCTTTCAGTGTCTCCCATAAAAGAATGTTCCACAAGACTAAGCCTACTGTAGATCTGACCAAGCACTATGTGGTTCCATTCAATGCGACATTGGGCTGCGTGAGGCACCAAGAGTCGATAGTCGTCTTCCAAGTGTCTCCCAACATTCTACCACCTCCCATAAATAACATGGAAAATAATTGCTGAATCTATTTGTTCAAGTAACTGTAAATAATTATGGAAGCCAATTGTCTCTCTGTAGAATTCCAACAGTATAAATAAGGGTCTGTTTGAGCTTGGCACAGAGAATCTCTGTGATCAGCTGTCACCACAGAGATCATCTCTTCTCATAGAAAATGCACGGCAAAATATCTGGTGTAGTTTATGCCATTTACAATCCAATTCTTGCTGCTATTGGAGTTCTGGGTGAGTCTGTGGACTAAACCATAACTTGGACAAATCACTGTTTTATGAAGCTGGTTCTGTCATTGACAATTAACAACGTGACATAGTCATCTCCAGGTTTTTGTTTAAACTCATTTGCTCAGGGGTACACTAACTTTCCATCGTTTTAATATTTATTTGTTTTAAACTCAAGCATTAATAATTAAGCCTCTGAAACACCCAATGCTCTGTGTCTATTCCTTTATACCATCCCGAGCCTGGTCTGCTCAGGTCGCAAGGTTGATTTTTAAAAAGTAATATTCTGGTAATCTTTTCGAAACCTATAATTCATGGCTATTCTTCTCTACAATTCTGGAGGGATGTGGAACGAGCTGCAGGTTCATTATCAGCCATTTCAAATTTCAGCTTGAAATTAAGCTTCACCTGCTTGAAATGTTTGAGGGGTGAAATTGGCTTTGAACTGTTAAGCAAGCTGGCTGCCAGTTTTACACTCGATCGAGTTCTATGTCTCATTAACATCAGAGGAGTAGAAATCAGACCGAGTGTAAAACAGGCGGCTCATTCGATGCAGCCCACAAAACGTTCCTGCCCCATGGGAGTTAAAGGATATCGGGGGCAGGTGAGAATGTGGAATTGAGGCCATAATCAGAATAGCCATGATCTTATTGAATGGCAAAGTAGGCTAGAAGGGCCGAATGGCCTGTTACTGCTCCTGATTCGGATGTTTTTATGTCCTTGAAATATTCGCCCAAGACTACTGAATTAATAGTTTATTGGCATAGCCACTATCGTAATCTTCCCTTTAATTTTGTGCTCCTTTTCATTACATCCATCAATTATTGTTTCCCATTCTGATTTCCAGCAAATTGTGTTTCAATTTTGTTCCACTGGGTGATTTCAGTGTGATTAAATCCGGCTCGAATGATCAACGGGCATCGAACAGTTGGCGGCCGCACTGCAGGAACCGCTCGTTTAACTGTGCTGTTTGGAATTGGGAAACTGAGCAGTGAGAACAGTTAACAGCTGCTGGTCTCTCTGGCTCTGAGGTTAGAACGTTAGGAAAGTGTGGTTGTTGAGAGCGGCAGTCTCTAGCATTCCCTCTCACCTCCTTTTATTTATTAGTTGTTCTTATTGAACTATAAGAAAATGAAGAGATGTAATACAGAAATAGAAGGGGTTCATACGCCCGCCCATTTGATGACTTTGTTTTGTTAAACACTGCAGTATTTAATATTTTTAATCAATTGCCTTCAATTAAATCCCAATTGTCTTCAAGCATCAAAAACTGACTTTCCAAGATCGTCTTTTAACTCTCAACTCATCTGCCATTGTCACACACTGTGCCAAAATTCTTTTTTGAATAAATTGCTCGATATTTCCCTGTCAGTCCAACATTCTCTTTTTCTGTGTATCTGACTCTTGCCTTCTCTGCATCTCTCTCCATCGGACAAACTCTACCTCTGCACCTGGAGACATGATATTTCTCTACAGGAACAGAAGGAGGCAATTCAGCCCCTAGAGCCTGCACAGTGTCACAGAGCGTGCAGTGAGTTGTACAAAAACCTGAACATGGTGGGATTACAGACACAAAGTGATACAAGGCAGGGAAAGAGTTCAGATTCTTGTCCATTTTCGGGATTAAGTTGAAAGTAGCACACATACACACACACACACACACACACACACACATACACACACACACGCACACACACACACACACACACACACACACGCACGCACACACACACAGAAGCCCCCCCTTGGAGGTCAATCATCTCAGCTCCAGGGCATCACTGCAGGAGTTCCTCAGGGTAGTGCCCGAGGCCCAACCATCTTCAGCTGCTTCTTCAATGACCTCCCTTCCATAATAACATCAGAAGTGGGGATGTTTGATGATGCTTGCACAATGTTCAGCAGCATTCACTACTTCTCAGATACTGAAGCAGTCCATGTCCAAATGCAGTAAGGCCTAGACAACATCCAGGCTTGGCTGACCAATGTTGATGACTTGTCCTCCAGAAGTAACATTCGCGTGACACAAGTGCCAGGCAATGACCATGTCCAACAAGAAAGAATCTAATCATCGCCCCTTGACATTCAATATCATTACCATCGCTGAATCCCTCACTATCAACATGCTGGGGGGTGGTGGGGTTACCATTCACCAGAAACTGAACTGAACAAATCATATAAACATGTGTGGCTAACAGAGCAATTCAGAGGCCTGATTAACTCATCTCCTGCCTCCCAACCTGTCCACAATTTACAAGGCATAAGCCAGGGGTGTTCTCCACTTGCCTGGATGAGTGCAGCTCCAACAGCATTAAACATGTTTGACATCATGCAGGACCATGCAGCCTGCTCGATTGACATCCCATCCATAAACATTAACTCACTCGACCACCGGCGCACAGTAACAGCAGTGTGTACCATCTTCAAGGTGCACTGCAGGAATTCACCAAGATTCCTGAGACAGCACCTCCCAAATGCACGACCACCATCATCTAGAAGGACAAGGGCAGCAGATAGATGGGAACGCCACCACCTGGAATTTCGTCTCCAAGTCACTCACCATCCTGACTTGGAAATATATTTCCATTCCTTCAATGTCTCTGGATCAAGATCCTGGAACTCCTTCCCTAACAGCACTGTCAGTGTACCCGCACCAGATGGACTGCAGCTGTTCAAGAAGGCAGATCACCATCATCTTCTCAATTGAAAAGCAGGTTATTGCTAAGCAAGTGCACTATTGATGACCCCTTCCATTACTTTACTGAGGGTGGAGAGTAGACTGATGGGGCAGTAATTGGCCGGATTGGATTATTCCTACCTAGGAATTTTCCACATTGCTGGGTAGATGCCAGTGTTGTAGCTGTACTGGAACAGCTTGGCTAGGGGCACGGGAAGTTCTCGAGTACAGGTCTTCAGTACTGTTGCTGAATATGTAAGGGCCCATAGCCTTTCCATTATCCAGTGCCTTCAGCCGTTTTCTGATATCACGTGGAGTGAATCGGATTGGCTGAAGACTGGCAATTAGGGATGGGGAATAAGTACTCGTCGAGCTAATGAAGCCCTGATTCCGTGAATGAATTTAAAAAAAATAGCATTAAGCGCGCTTGGTACTTAATTAATTTGCATGAGTTATTTGATGAGGCAGTGGAGAGGGTTGACGAGGTGAATGCAGTTCATCTGCCGTACATGGACACCGCACATAGACTTTGGTGAGGGGAGGGGGGAGGGGTGAAAGAGCGAGCAGAGATTCGGGGAAAGGCCGGGTTAGAGAGTTGGAGCTAATTGGGAATCTCCTTCAGAGAATCAACACAAGGCACAATGGGGAGCGCCACAGGGATCAGTGCTGGGGCCACACTTATTTACAATAGATATTAATGACTTGGATGAGGGAAGCGAATGCACTCTCACCCAGTTTGATGATGACACAAAGATAGGTGGGAAGGCAAGCGGTGAGCATGACACAAGGAGTCTACAGAGGGATACAGACAGGTTAAATGAATGGGCCAAAAATGCGGCAGATGGAAAAATGTGGGAAAATGTGTGGTTATGGCTGGAAGAATAGAGGTGCTGAAAATTATTTAAATGGAGAAAGACTGCAGGAAGCTGCAGCACAGAGGGATCAGGGTCGGCCTCGTGCATGAATCCCATAAAGCTAACGTACAAGTTCAGTAGATAATAGGGAAGGCAAGTGGAAGGTAGCCTTTATTTCAAAGGGGGTGGAGTATAAAAATAGGGAAGACTTGCTGAAACTAAACAACGCACTAGTTAGACCACACCTAAAATAACGTGAACAGCTTTGATCCGCTTATTTAAGGAAAGATATCCTGGCATTCGAGGCAGTCCAGAGAAGGTTCACTAGGTTGATTCAGGGGAAGGGCAATAGCAATTCCCGCAGAACATTTAAGAAATATTTGGATGTGCACTTGCAATGCCATGGCATACAAGGCTGCGGGCCTAGTGCTGGACAACGGGATTAGAATAGTTAGGTACTTGTTTGACCAGTGCAGATTCGATGCGCCGGAGGGCCTTTTTCTGTGCTGGAGACCTCTATGACTCTGTGGAGGGACTTTATTATGAGGAGAGGTTAATCGGTTGGCCCTGTCCTCATTGGAGTTTAGAAGAATGAGAGGCGACCTTATTGAAACATATAAGATTCTTCCGGGGCTTGACAGGGTAGATGCTGAGAGGTTGTTTCCCTTTGTGGGAGAGTCTAGGATCATAGGGCATAATCTCAGAGTAAGGGGTCGCCCACTTAAAACAGAGATGATGAGGAATTTCTTCTCTGAGGGGAGTCTATCTGTGGAATATTTTACCGCAGTGGGCGATATTATTATTATTATTATTATGGCGATATAAGTTGATTCGTTAAGTCTATTCAAGGTTGAAATAGGCAGAATTTTAGTCAGTAAGGGAATCAAGGGTTATGGGAAAAAGGCAGGAAAGTGGAGTTGAGGATTGTCAGATCAGCCACGATGTCACTGAATGGCGGAGCAGACTCGATGGGCCGAAAGGCCTACGTCTGCTCCTATCTTTTACCCACTTGTGGACCAAAAGGCCTCCTGCTTGTGTTGAACGCTTTCCTGATTCTCAGGGTCGTTCCTCCTCCCCCTGCTTTGAGGGCTCGCGAGTCTACTCAAGGCCTGCACAATCCTAAGCATACAGATGGGGGTCCTGTGCACTGAAGCGCTTACAGCTGCTTCGCACACAGCATGCTCACTTTGACAGTAACTCTGTCAGCGTGAAATCATCGTGCTTGTCTCAAAAAAAAATGCACAAGCGGAAACAGGAACCTTGATTGATTTCATTGTCCTGAAATAAAAAATGAAGCAACCCAGAACCTGTCTTTCTTGGCTTGAACTCTATGGTCTATTTGTCGTTCTCGCTGCTCGAAGCTGAACGTTGAAACGGTGTTGCTTTCTGCATGTGTTGTTATCCAGGAGACAAACAAAGCCATCGTGACTTTTTCCCTGCTCAGACATACCAGCGGCAGCCAGGGGGGGGCGCACAGAGTGCGTAGCAGGACACCAAAAACAGAAAGTATAAGCATTAACATAGGCTGGTTAGTCATTAATCCAACAGTGGATTGAAATATTGAAGGCAGGAGGTGATGGTGTAGTGGAGATGTCTTAAGCTATTAAGCCAGCGGCCGGGGCTAATGGTCATAATCATAAATTCACAGAGTCTACAGCGCAGCCCTTCGGACCATCGAGTCTTTGCCGGTCAAACAAGTACCTAACTACTCTAATCCTATTTTCCAGCACTAGGCCCGAAAGCTTGAATGCCGTGGCATCGCACGTGCACGGCCAAATACTTTTTAAATGTTATAAGGGTTTCTGCCTCTACCACCCTTTCAGGAAGTGAGTTCCAGATTCCCAGCACCCTCTGGGTGAAAAAATTCTTCCTCACATCTCCTCTAAGCCTCCTGCCCTTTACGTTAAATCTATGCTCCCCCTACACCTCCCCGGTTATTGTTCATTCTACCAAGGGGAAACGTTCCTTCCTGTCTAGCCTATCTATGCCCCTCATAATTTTATACACCTCAATCATGTCCCTCCTTAATCTCCTCTGCTCCAGGGAAAATAACCCCAGTCTATCCAATCTCTCCTCGTAACTAAAACTCTCCAGCCCAGGCAACATCCTGGTAAATCTCTTCTGCACTCTCTCTAGTGCAATCACACCCTTCCTACAATGCGGTTTCCAGAATGGAATACTCTAGCTGTGGCCTAACCACCGGGCACATGGGTTCAAATCCAATTTCAATTGGTTTTTTGAAGGGAAGGTCGAGTCTCACTAACTTGATCGAGTTTTTCAAGGAAGTGACGAAGATGATCGCCGATGGAAGGGCAGTTGATGTTATCTACATGGATTTCAATAAGGCCTTTGACAAGGTCCCTCATGGCAGACTGGTGCAGAAGGTAAAGTCGCACGGGATCAGAGGTGAGCTGGCAAGATGGATACATAATTGGCTTAGTCATAGAAGACAGAGGGTAGCAGTGGAAGGGTGCTTTTCTGAATGGAGAGCTGTGACCAGTGGCGTTCTGCAGGGATCAGTACTGGGACCTTTGTTGTTTATAGCATAGTTAAATGATTTGGAGGAAAATGTAACTGGGCTAATTAGTAAGTTTGCAGATGACACTAATGTTGGAGGAGTTGCAGAGAGTGAAGAGGACTGTCAAAGGATACAACGGGATATAGATCGGTTGGAGACTTGGGTGGAGAAATGGCAGATGGAGTTTAATCCGGACAATTGCGAGGTAATGCATTTTGGAAGGTCTAATACAGGTTGGAATTACACAGTAAATGGCAGAACCCTTAAGTGCATCGACGGGCAGAGGGATCTGGGTGTACAGGTCCACAGGTCACTGAAAGTGGCAACGCAGGTGGATAAAGTAGTCAGGAAGGCATATGGCATGCTTGCCTTCATCGGCAGGGGTGTTGAGTATAAAAGCTGGGACACCATGCTGCAGCTGTATAGAACCTTGGTTAGGCCACACTTGGCATATTTCGTGTAATTCTGGTCGCCACATTACCAGAAGGATATGGAGGCATTGGAGAGGGTGCAGAGGAGGTTAACCAGGATGTTGCCTGGTCCGGAGGTTATTAGATATGAGGAGGGGTTGGAGAAACTCGGATTGTTCTCACTAGAGCGACGGAGATTGATAGAAGTTTACAAAATTATGAGTGGCATGGACAGTGTCGATAGAAGCTTTTTCCCAGGGTGGAAAAGTCAATTACATAGATTTAAGGTGAGAGGAGAAAACTATAGAGGAGATGTGCGGAGCAAGTTTTTTACACAGAGGGTAGTGAGTGTCTGGTGTTCGCTGCCAGTGGAGGTGGTGGAAGCAGGTATGATAGTGGTGTTTAAGATGCAGCTTGACAAATACATGAATAGGATGGGAATAGAGGGATATGGACCCAGGAAGTGCAAAATGTTTTAGTTTGATAGGTAATATGATCGGCGCAGCCTTGGAGGGGCGAAGGGCCTGTTCCTGTGCTGTACCATTCTTTGTTCTTTGTAATTCAATGAATAAATAGGCTCAGTAATGATTACCATGAAAGGGTTATCAAATGTCCTAAAACCCTATCTGGTTTCTTAGTGCCCGTTAGGGAAGGAAACCTGTCACCTTTACATCCGTCTGGCCTACACGTGACTCCAGCCACAGAGCAACGTGGTTGAATCTTCAGTGACTCTGAATTGTTCGGTTCAAGAGACAATTAGTGATGGGCAGCAAATACTGGCTTTCCCAGCCAAACCCCGTGAAGGAGCCATTTTACATTTGGCTTTGCATGCTATAGCTTTTGAGATAGTGTACATAATGCAGAGGCCGTCTTGTGGCTCACTGGGTAGTGTCCCTGGCCCTAAACCAGGTACTCCCCATTCGAGTCCCACTCTAGAATTTCAGCAGCAAGGAAGATGCTTTCGTAATGCGATTATCGACCTGCAAGTGCTTCTCATATACTTAGAGAGCTTGCACATGGAAACAGCAAAGGTCTTAATTAACCACAATGGTGGGCCTACACAGTGAAGTCCACGATTCCTGAATGGCATCTCACAGCATGGTACCTCTGTCTTGAATATGCTCCTTGGAAATTGCGGAGACGTTGGTGCATTGGTAATGTTACAGCAGTCACAAATATGGGGAGTTAGTATTCTTGGGACACAGGTTCAAATCCCACCCGAGCAGTTGGTGGAAATTCAATTCAATTGATAAATCTTGAATTGAAAATTCGCCTGAGTAGTGGTGACCATAAACCTGTCACTAAAAACTTACCAATGCCCTTTAGGGAAAGAAATCTGTCTGCCTTAACCTGGCCTGGCCTATATGTGACTCCAACCCACATTATTTGGCTCTGAACTCCCCTCCGTAAATGCCCCAGCCAAGCCACTCAGTTCAATAGTAATTAGGGCCCATGCCAGCATCGCATTCAATTCACCGTCGCATTCATGAGGCAATTGGCCGAGGGAGGATGGGCCGAATGGCCTCTCTCTGAGCTGTACTACGCAATGATTCTCAGAAATGCCTGTGCTGTTGCTCGTCTGCAACTTTAGTGTGTCACTCTCCTCCATGGATGCCAACCTCTGACAATACCCATAGGGGCAGCATTGCACTGAGCGTCTTGAAGCAGCTCAGCTCACTGAACAGTGAGTATTGCATTAACTCTTTAAGTGCTAGATCACACATCGGGGTTTTAATCAGAATCTGGGGTTTAAAAAAGACACATCGCCGATTTCAGTGCCCACCCTTACAGTGTTCAGGCTGAACAACACAAGGCAGCAAATTGTCTTGCTTGGTTTTTAAATGTCTGCTTTGCTTTCTCATGATTTAACGTTGGAGTCGCACATTCAGTGTTTGATGGATGCCTTGGTGCTGAGAAGGGAAAAAAAAGACTTTTCCTGATTTATTCTATTTCATTATTGAAGGAGAGAAGTGCACATTCGAAAAGGAAGCTGGGAAACTGATGATCATTTATTGAGTGCGAGGATCAAAGGCAGAAATGAGAGGTCAGTTCAAATTGATTGGAAGGTTTTACAAGTTAAGCAGGCGAGCTGGTTACCATGAGATAGCGGCGCAGTGGCAATGTCACTGGGCTTTAATCCAGAAGCCCAGGCTAATGCTTTGGGGGACACGGGTTCAAACCCCACCAGGGCGCATAATCGAATTTAAAGTCTATTCATTGGAAAATGATACTCGCAGTATGGTATCCACGTGACTGCGATCATTGATGGTTAGAAAAGCCCATCTCATTTACTAATACCCGCCTCAGAGAATAAAGTCTGGCTGACAGTTCTGTCTGCCTGTGTAAGGAAGGTTACATACACGTTACTGAGTGAGGTAATGGTATAATAATGGGGATGCTGAGGTTAGGCCTATAAGGAACAAGAGTAGACTATTCAGTCCGGTGATCATGGTTGATCCTCCCCGTCAACTGCATTTTCCCGCCCATAGCCTTTAATTGCCCGATTCACCAACAAATTTCCATCTCTGCCTTAAATGTCTTCAACGGTGGAGCACCCACAACTTCCTAAGGTGGAGTATTCCAAAGATTCACAACCCTCCAAATGAAGACATTTCTCCTCTTCCTAGTGCTAAGTGATCGGCCCCTTCTCCTGAGACTGTGCCCCCACGTTCTGGATTCCCCAGCCAGGGGTATACAATCTCTCTGTGTGTCCACCCTCTATCGAGCCCCTTCAGAATGATGCAGGTGTCAATGGGATCGCCTCTCATTCTTCTACATTCCGGAGAATATAAACCCAATTTACTCAGCCTCTCATCCTAGGAGAACCTCCTCACCCCAGGGACCAGCCTAGTGAACCTTCGCTGGACCGTCTCCAACACAAGTATATTCTTTCTAAACGGCACAGAGTATTCCAGATGTGGACGCATCAAAACCCTGTACAAGTGGAGCAAGGCTTTATCTGGTCTGATCTACATGTGCCTGCACAGTAAAGTGCTTGACTCTTAACTAGAGTGAATTGTCAACTTGCCTTGCAAACAAGTTCAGGGGAAATTAGGGATAAGTAGCCAATTGTGGCCTTTCCAGCGACACCCACCTCGTATCATGGAGTCAAAGAAAAACCCCTTGGGTGTTAATGTAATAATAAAATTATTTGAGGATGGTTTCCCTGAGCGCAGTCAGAATGTGAAACTTTATTAACCCCCAGTTAAAAGGGACAAGTTGTACTTCAGGTGCATTGAGAAGGAAAATGCACTCCGGGCTCAACACTGACTTCACTAACTTAAGATCGTATCGACCACTCCCAGTTATTCGGACACAGGTTGTTGGTGATGGTTCTGACACTAATGTTGACGGCTACTCTGAACGCATCTTTCGTTTGTTTACTTTGTTAAAGTATTTTAATGGAATGTAGATATCGCTGGCAAGGGCCTATATTTGTTGCCCAAACCGAATTACCTGGTGAACTGAGTGGTTCGCCTCGCCATTCCAGGGGGCAGTGAAGAACATTGCTGTGGGTTCGGAGTCGCATGGAGGCCAGATCTGGTGTGAACAGCAGATTTCCTTCCCTAAGGGGCATGAGTGAACTGGGTGGGTTTCTACGATAATCAATGAGTTGCTGAGATTAACTTCCTGAGTCCAGATTTTTTGAATTGAATTCAAATTCCACCAGTTGCCGGAAGGGGATTTGAACCCCTTTCCCCCGCCAGCGGACCAGCTTGGGTCTCTGAATTAAAAGTCCGGTGCCATAAGCACTGTGCCAGCGCTACCCTGGTGTGCGCTTCCTTTGCCTGATCCCTATTTACCACCTAATCTCACACAAGAACTAAGAAATAGGAGCAGGGGCAGGCCATTCGGCCCCTCGAACCTGCTCGGCCATTCGATATGATCGGGGCTGATCTGATTGTGGCCTGAAATCCACTTTCCTGCCCCCGGTCCAATAGCCCTTACCTCCCCTGCGCTCAAAAATACAATCTGTCCAACTCAGCCTCGAATATATTGATTGAGCCAGCCTCCACTGCTCTCTGGGGGAGAGAATTCCACAGACTGGCGACCAGCTGAGAGAAAGTTGATTGTCCTCATCTCAGCCTTAAACACTCTTAATTGTTCACCTGTGTCACCTGCTTCTAGGCTGCCCCCTAAGGGAAATATTCTATCGGCATCCAGCTTGTCAAAGCCCCCTCAGCATCATACATGGTTCCATAAGTTCCCGTTTCATTCTTCCTAACTCAAATGGGTATATGCCCAACCTTCTCAACCATTCCTCTTAAGATGACCACTTTTTAAATTCATTTATGGCACCTGAGCGTCGCTGGCTAGGCCAGCATTTGTTGCCCATCCCTAATTGCCCTCGAGGAGGCGGTCGTGTGCTGCCTTCTTGTGACAATGCAGTATATGTAGTGTAGGTGCACCCACAGTGCTGATGGGGAGGGAGTTCCAAGATTTCGACCCAGTGACAGTGAAGGAATGGCCGATATGTTTCCAAGTCAGGATGGTGAGTAGTTTGGAGAGCGACTTCCAGGTGGTGGTGTTCCTATCTATCTGCTGCCTTTATTATTCTAGTTGGTAGCGGTCGTGGGTGTGGAAGTTGCTGGCGAAGGAACCTTGGTGAGTTCCTGCAGTGCCTCTTGTAGATGGTATCCTCTGCTGCAAATGTGTGTCGCTGGTGGATGGAATGAATGTTTGTTGATTTGATGCCAATCAGGCAGTTGCTTTGTCCTGGATGGTGTCATGTTCCTTGAGTGTTGAGGGAGCTGTACTCATCGAGGCAAGTGGGGAGTATTCCATCACACTCCTGACTTTTGCCCTGTAGTTGGGGAGTTAGGGAGTGAGTTTCTCATAGCACGATTCCCAGCCTCTGACTTGCTCTTGTAGCAACAGTATTTATATGGCTTTTACAGTTCAGTTTCTGGTCAATATTAATATGGACGAACCTGAGTGCTTTAGCTCGATGACAAACACCGGGAATGAGTGGATTGTCTGCTGAGGAAGTTTGGACAGACTGGGCTTGTTTCCACTAGAGATTAGAAGTGTGAGGGGTGACTTGATTGAAATATACAAGATCCTGAAAGGCCTTGACAAGGTGGACGTCGAAAGGATGTTTCCTCATGTGAGTGAGTCCAGAACTAGAGGGCACTGTTTTAAAATTAGAGGTTGCCCTTTTTGGGACAGAGATAAGGGGAGTTCTTTTCTCTCAAAAGGTTGAGTGACTTTGGAATTCTCTGCCTCAGAAGGTAGTGCCATTGACTAGTTTTAAGGCAGAGATAGATAGATTCTTGCTAGGCAAGCGAATCAAAGGTTATCAGGGTAAGATGGGAATGTGGAATTCGAAACACAAACAGGTCAGTGATGAACTTATTGAATGGCGGATCCAGCTCGAGGAGCTGAATGGTCTAATCCTGTTCCTATTTATCATGTTCGTACTGTTAAAGCTACACCCAAGAATGAAATCCAGGTTGGATTCATTATGACAAGGTGTGTGACCAGTTACTGATGTAGCCTCTGGAAATCCAGCGCATAAACAGAGAGCTGGCATAAAAATGTAGATTGCAGGCACTAGTGTGGAGTGTCACACACTATGTATGGGAGGAGTGTCGCAGCTTTTGAAATGCGGCCAAAGCACACGGTGCTCAGAAAAGCGATTGGTGGCCAGAAGGACAAATAAGTGTGTTAGATAAAGTGTAGAATTTCGGGCCAGGCAACTTCTGTCGCCATTCATTAGGGTCATGGATGATTGCAGCCCCAACTCCACTTTCCTGCCTGCCCTTTCACCCATCGCTGCACATTTAACTCAAGCTCCCCACTGCCACTCCGACCTCCCTGTCCTCGGCCTGCTTCATTGTGTCAATGAAGTGCTGCGGAGGCTGCTGGAATAGCGACCCATCTTTCAATTAGGTCCCTTACAGATGTTAGAGGCATACACGAGAGAGAAGTGAATATAAATATATCTTGATAATTAAAATGGAGCACGCTCATGTGGAGCATGAACAGCAACACAGACCAGTTACACTGACCTGCCAGTTTCTGAGCGGTTAATTCTAAGTAAAGAAAACATGACGACTGACAGAATGATCACATTCAGCCCGGTAAAAGGTGATCAATTCACGAAAAGTTAAGTGGCATCAAATGAGAGAAATTCAATTTTAGCAAAATGATATTTTCCACAAACATTCACTCCCTCCACCACCGATGCACAGTGGCAGCAGTGTGTGTACCTTCTACAAGATGCACTGCAGGAGCTCCCCAGTGCCCCTCAAACTGCACCTTCCGCACCCACGAGTGCTACCATTTAGAAGGGTAAGGGGAGATGATGGATCGGAACATCACCACCTGGAATTTCCCCTCCAAGTCACGAACCATCCTGACATGGAAATATATTGGCCATTCCTTCACTGTCACTAACAGCACTCTGGGAGTACCTACACCACATGGACTGCAGCAGTTCAAGAAGACAGCTCACCACACCCTTCTCAAGGGGCAATTAAGGATGGGCAATAAAATACTGGCTTAGCAGCGACGCCCACATTCCATAAATGAATTAATAATGAACAGAATGCAATTTTCGAATCATGTATTAAATGTCACAGCTTGCCTGTTTTCTATCTTGGTATTAATGACATGTAAGTTTTGCTTCCATCTCAAAAGATCTTATATGTTTCTTTAACTGCTGTCGAGTATACATCACGATTCGGGAACAAACAATTGAGACCTACATTGGGAGAACATATAAGGTCCTTCGCCAAAAGGGTTGCTGAGCACTGTGTTTGTGTGTGTGTGTGAGAGAGAGAGAGAGAAATGAAAGACGGCTAAGTAGTGATATTGGAAACGAAGACCCTGCAGCTCTGCCCTGGTAACAGTTAAAGGGGAAATCGTGGGTAAAGTTTGAAGCGGAGGATGAAAAATTGGCTGGATGATTAACATTGAGATCTGGACTGAGGGAGAGTTGAAGGCAGCCAGAGAAGAAGCCAAGTAATGCCGACAGCTCCACGGAGGTGTATGGTGAATGAATGGTTTTGTTCTGTCATTCCCCTGTCTGTAAATGCCTAGCTTGCTGCTTTAATCTTCCATTACCACTCAACATTATTTCATGTTATATTGCCACTGAATGCCTCCTGTTCCCCCCATCTAAAGAGGCAAATCAGGGTGCATCATGGCTTGGCCAAGTTGCGGATTTAAATTATAAAATGTCTGCAGTTAAAAAGAAATGAAGAAAACTAGAATGAATTGAACTTTTGGCCAGGCCCGAAGGTTAATGAACAGCCTATGGGTCATTACATGATACAGGTAAAGGAATGTGACCATTGGGTCAGGATAAGCACGTTGATGAATGGGCTGTGAGTTATACTGCAATAAACTGGGTTGCTTAAGCTCAGGGTCGAGCTGAGATATGCGGATGAATTAGCACAGTAGCAAACTATCAGGATAGATAAGCAAGGGTTATGTTTTAGGGTGACCTCTGAACAATGCTTTGTGCTAAAGGTCAGGTCATTCCATGATTGCGTTACAGATTCCTCCACCGGAGGTGGGGTCACCGTGGAGTCATTCCCTGTTTAAGTTGTAAGCTCATTTGTAATTAAGGATGCAACAATTAGACATACAAGATGAGAACATTGTGAGCTAATGAGGAAATACCTAAAAAAAATGTGTATAAAAATCTGACAGAAACTGTGCAACTTAGAATTGACCTTAGAGCATTCTGAAAGAGCACTTCTCTTGTGTACACTTGTACTAAATAAAGATCTGCTACTGAACCTACCTACAACAGACTCTGTGTCGAGTGTTCTTTAGCTGCACCACAACACCATCACAGACCTTGCCGCTTTGTCTTTCCTATCCCACCCGCGTTTTTTATTTCCTCTTACTCTGTATTTGCTCCCTCTTTAAAGGGGGAGATAGTGGTCCTGCTCTGTGACTGTCACGAGGCTAGATATCCCGTGACCTGAGGGCATGCGCTCAAACTCTACTATGGCGTCTGAATTTAGATTCAATTCATTATAAAGCAACCGGGATTAAACGCTCGTCTCGGCAATGGTGACAAGGGAAAACTGTCACTGCTTGACCAGAAGAAACCCATTTAGTTCACTTTCATTTTTTATTCGTTCATGGGATGTGTGTGTCGCTGGCTCAACAAACATTTATTGCCCACCCTAATTGTCCTTGTTCAGAGGGCATTTAAGAGTCAACCACATTGCTGTGGGTCTGGAGTCACTTGTAGGCCAGGCCAGAGCAGGTAAGGACGGAAGCTTTCCTTCCTCAAAGGGCATTAGTGAACCGGGTGGTTTTTGGTTTCATTGCCATTATCAGACTTTTCATTCCAGATTATTATTGAAATCAAATTCCACCATCTGTCGTGGGGGAATTTAAACCCTAATCCCCGTAGCATTAACCTGGGTCCCTGGAATACTGGACGAGTGAAAGCACCACTGGGCCACAGCCTCCCATCCCCTACCCACAACCCCCTTTTAGGAAATTAAATCCGCCGTCCTTGTCTGGGTCTGTCTCACATGTGACTCCTGACCCTTAGCAATGTGGTCGACTCTACACTGCCCTTTGACATGTCCAGTCAAAGGGCAATTGGGGATGGGCAACAAAAGCTGGCTTTCCCAGCGACACCCACACCCAGTTGAAAAGAAAGAAATTGATCATGGCAGTAATGAAATGGGCGACTCATTTGGAGAATTCCAGCAAGGAAGGCTGTTTTCAGTGTCATCTTGTTTGGTGCCAGCCTCCAGATTAACTATTTAAACATAACACGCACACAAGCAGCGCAAGGTGGGATTTGCATTCCCAGCATTTCTATGGATTTTAGAAAGCAAAGAAGGTTAAGGCGGTCGAAAGGAATTGATCATGAACATGTCTCATGAAAATGTTACAACAACAACTTGCAGTTATTGACCGCCACATGCTCCATGGGAACGTTACCAAATAAAAGCTCACACAGGCGGACATGAAGTGAGGTTACTACGGATGAACGAACGTTTGAGCAAGAGGTTGGTCAGAACATAAGAACATATGACATAGGAGCTGGAATGGACCATTCTGCCGCTCCGTCCTGCTCCACCATTTAATAACATCATCGCTGCTCTGTTTCTGTTTCGAATTCCATATTCCCATCTAACCCTGATAACCTTTGATTCCTTTGCTTAACAAGAATCTAACTACCTCTGTCTTAAAAATATTCAATCATCCCGCCTCCATCACCTTCTGAGGCAGAGAATTCCAAAGCCACACAGCCCTCTGAGAGAAAGAAAAATCCTCCCCATCTCTGTTCTAAAATGGCGACCCCTAATTTTGAAACAGTGCCCCCTAGTTCTGGACTCACGCACAAGATGTCCACCTTTCGACGTCCACCTTGTCAGGGCCGTTCAGGATCTTGTATACTTCAATAAAATCGCCCCTAATTCTTCTAAACTCCAGTGGAAACGAATCCAGTCTGTCTAACCTTTCCTCATTAGACAACCCACTCATCCCACGTATCAACTTAATAAACCTCCTCTGAACAGCCTCCAACGCATTTACATCCTTCCTTAAATAAGGAGGGCAAAATTGCACACAATATTCGAGATGCTGTCCCACCAATGTCCCGTTTAACTGAAACATTTTTATTTTGATATTCAATTCCTCTCGTAATAATTGATAGCACTCCATTCACCTTCTAAATGACTTGCTGCACATCCATACTAACTTTTTGTGACTCCTGAACTAGAACACCTAGATCCCTTTGCACCTCGGAATTCTGCAGCCTCTTTCTGTTTAAATAAGATTCTGCTTTTTTATTCTTCCTGCCAAAATGAATAATTTCAGATATTCACACATTATGCTCCATTCGCCAGATCTTTTCCCACTCTCTCAGACTTTCTATATCCGTCTGCAAACTTCTCATTTCCTCTTAGTAAAATAAGGCAGGATCAGGCCAAGGTAGACTGGGAACAGCTACTTGTGAGGAAATCTACAGAAAAGCAGGAAATGGGGAGGGCACAGGCTCAACATGTTCCCTCTAGGGTGATAGGACGGAGTAACAAGCCCAGAGAACCATGGATGACCAGAGATATTCAGGATACTATGAGAAGGAAAAGAAAGGCTTTTATCAGGTACAAGGAGAGCAAATCAGCGGAAGCATTAGTGGAGTACAGAAAGTGCAGGGTGGAGCTTAAGAAAGCAATTCGGAGAACAAAGAGGGGATATAAGAAAGCTCTGACTGCTAAAAGTAAGGAGAATCCCAAGATGTTCAACAATGTATATCAATGGGAAGAGGATAACCAGGGAAAGGGTGTGGCCCATTCGGGACCAAGGGGGCAATCTATGGGTGGAGCCAGAGGACATCAGTGGAGTATTGAACGAATACTTCACATCTGCCTTCACCCAAGAGAATGAGGATGAAGGTATGGAACTCGGGGAGAGAGACTACGAGGTTTTTGGACAAATTGATAAAGGGAGTGACAATGTATTGGAGGTTTTGACAGGCTTAAACGTGGACAGATCTCCAGGTCCAGATGATTTGTGTCCCAGCCTGCTGAGGGAGGCAAGCGAGGAGCCGGCAAGGCCTCTGACCCAAATTTTTATTTCCTCTCTGGCCATGTGGGAAGTGCCAGAGGACTGGAGAACAGCTAATGTGGTTCTGCTATTTAAGAAGGGTTGTACAGATAAGCAGGGGAACTACAGACCACTGAGACTCACGTCAGTGGGAGGG
Source organism: Carcharodon carcharias (assembly GCF_017639515.1). Classification (NCBI taxonomy): domain Eukaryota; kingdom Metazoa; phylum Chordata; class Chondrichthyes; order Lamniformes; family Lamnidae; genus Carcharodon; species Carcharodon carcharias. The sequence continues at coordinate 10,021,415 of NC_054493.1, read as the reverse complement.
AAACTATTGGAGAAAATTCTGAAGGAGAGAATCTATCTCCACTTGGAGAGGCAAGATTTGATCAGGGATAGTCAGCATGGTTTTGTCACAGGGAGGTCATGCCTAACAAATTTGACTGAATTTGTTAAGGAGGTGACCAGGTGTCTAGATGGGAGTAGTGCAGTTGATGTAGTTTATATGGATTTCAGCAAATCCTTTGACAAGGTCCCACATGGGAGACTTATAAAGAAGGCAATTGTGCATGGGACACAGGGTAATTTGATAAGGTGGATTCAAAATTGGCTTAGTTGTAGGAGACAGAGTGTGATGACGGAAGGCTGCTTTAGTGACTGGAATCCAGTGTCCAGTGGCATACCACAGGGATCTGTGCTGCGTCCCTTATTATTCATCATTTATATAAACGACATGGATAACTATGTCGGGGGTTATAATTCGTAAGTTTGTGGACGACACAAAGTTTGGTAGGTTGTTAATAGTGAGTTTGAGTGTCTTGGGCCAAGGAGGATATAGATGGGATGGTCAAATGGGCAGATAAAGTAGCAGATGGAATTTAACCCTGAAAAGTGCGAGGTGATAGAAGTTGGTAGGAATAATTTGACACGGAAGTATTCAATGAAAGGCATTACACTAGGAAGTTCTGAGGAACAAAGTGACCTTGGTGTGTGTGTCCATAGATCTCAGAAGGCAGAGGGGCATTGTAGTGGGGTGGTAAAAAAGGCATATGGGACACTTGCCTTTATCAATCGCGGCATAGATTACAAAAGTAGGTAAGTCACATTGGAATTGTATAGAACCTTGCTGAGGCCACAGCTGGAGTACTGTGTGCGGTTCTGGTCGCCACATTATAGGAAGGATGTGATGGCACTGGCGGGAGTGTGGAGGATATTCACCAGGATGTTGCCTCGTATGAAACATTTAAGATATGAAGAGAGGTTGGATAAACTTGCGTTGTTTTAGTTGGAGCAGAGAAGACTGAGGGGCGACCAGATCGAGGTGTACAAGATTATGAGGGGCATGGACAGTGTGGATAGGGAACAGCTGTTCCCCTTAGTTGAAGGGTCAGTCACGAGGGAGCACAAGTTCAAGGTGAGGGGCAGGAGGTTTAGCGGAGATGTGAGGAAGAACATTTTTATCCAGAGGATGGTGACAGTCTGGAATGCGCTGCCTGGGAGCGTGGTGGAGGCGGGTTGCCTCATTTCCTTTAAAAAGTACCTGGATGAGCACTTGGCACATCATAACATTCAAGGCTATGGGACAAGTGCTGTTAAATGGGATTAGCTAGGTAGATCAGGTGTTTCTCATGCGTCGGTGCAGACTCGATGGGCAGAAGGGCCTCTTCTGCACTGTGTCATTCTGTGATTCTGTGATTTTTCACAGCGTATTTCCTACCTGTCTTTGTGCCAATTGCACATTTATCTACCATGCCTTTACTCCCCCATCTAAGCCATTGATGTAAATTATAATAAGTTGAGGATCCAGCACAGAGCCCTGTGGGCTTCAATACGTCACATCCTGCCAATCCCAAAAATACCCATTTATGCATACTGTAGGCTTTCTGCCAGCCAGCCAATATTCTATCCATGCTGATCTATTATCGCATACACCATGCATTTCTACTTTTGCATAATAACTTTTGATGTGTCACCCTATCAAATGCCTTCTGGGAATCCAAGCACAGGTCGTGAAGTCGGTGCAAAATCGATGGGCCGAAGGGCCTCCTCTACATGATGTCATTCTGTGATCCTCTGACGTCTACAGGCTCCCCTATATCCACCGGAGCGCCTACATAAAAGAGAATTTCACCATTCAGGGCCGATAATGAAAACAGCCCTGTGTTGTTGGAACTCTCAGAATCGGGCGCCCATTTTATTTCGGGGAGAGACCCGCCATGATTGCAAAGGGCCGACATGCTGCAGCTCAAACAAAAACAGGAAATGCTGCTTGCAGCAGGCCAGGCAGCCCCTGTGAGCTAGAGAGAAACCAAGTGAAGGTTTCAGGTCGGTGACCTTTCATCGGGGCGGGAAGATTGAAGAGATGATCAATTTCCTTCTTCACCCAGTTGAAATTTCATAATTCAGGTGTTAGCAGAAGTGACATGCTGGGTGATGCACGTAAACCGGAGGCGCAGTGGTAATGTTACTGGATTAGAGGCTCCACACTAATGGCCTGGGGCCAGAGTTTTAAATCTTGGCCCGGTTGCGGCTGGAATTTAGATTCAATGAACAATCCTGGAATTGACTCAAATTCAATTCACAATCCTGGAATCGATAAGCTAGCCCAATGAAGGCTATGACATTTAAAGCAATCGAATTTGTAGTAGTAGGAGACCTGCTCTGCGATTCGATCAGATGGTGTCTCATCTGATTGTTGCCCTCATTCCCCCCCACCCCCGATAAACTTTGACTCCCTTGTTGGTCAAGAATCTATCTACCTCTGCCTTAAAAATATTCACTGACCCTGCTCTCTGGGGATTAAAAAATTAAGTGTTCCAAAGATTCACGAGCCTCTGGAGGGGATATAACCACTTCTTTTCTGTCTTAAACGAGAGGGACCCTATTTGAAACTGTATCCCCCAGTCCTCATCTCTTCCACAAGCGGAGAGGGGAATCATCCTTTCAGAATCGACCCTGTCAAGCACCCCATCCCCCCTCCCTCTCAATAAGATCACCTCTCAATCTTCTACACCGCCAATGGATACAGGACCAGCCAGTCCAGACTTGCCCCGTAAGATCACCCCGCCACCCTCCCCATTCCAATGGCTCAGTCGAGTGAACCCCCATCCCCACTTATACCCGCCTCTCTAGGGAAGGAAATGTGCCATCCTTACCTGGTCTGGCCAAATGTAAGTCCTGACCTATCGCAGTGTGGCTGACTCTTTGCTGCCCTCTGAAATGGTCCAGTGAGTCACTTAGGTCAAGGTCAATTAGGGATTAGAAGCCAATGATGACCTTGCTGCCACACCCCCTCCCCACCCCACACCCCGCATCCCACGAAATAACAAATAAGGGGGGTGGGGGTGGGGAAAGGCAACATATAGGATACAGCAACACTCAGACTTCAAGTTGAAATGTTTCTTGAGCTGTCAGTTTAATATATTCAGAGAAGCTGGGATTGGCCTCCAACGGGCATGGAATTTTAAGGGGAAATTTAACAATGATGCCCACAATTAGGAATGATTTGATCAGTTGTACAGCTGGTACTAGCGAGATGGTGAGTTGCACGTTCAAGAGAAGCAACAAAAACCATCTTGAAGTAAATGAGGGGGCGCGGGTTGTTTTTAGTGAGCTGTTAGGATCTGGAATGCTAGTGTCTCCAAGGACAGTGGAAGTTCAGTCGCAGCTTTCGAAAGACGATTGGATGCATAATTGGAAATGTAACATTTGGAAGGTCGTGGGACAGGACAAGTATGGCGGGACTAATTGTATAGCTCTTTTAAAAAGCAGATACAGGCACGATCGGCCCTATGAATCGACGTAATGGACCAGTTGAGTCAGAGGAGCGCAGACGGCACATTTGATTCATGAATGGTTGTTGTCTGAAGAATGCAGGAAGGATGTTCCGTCGGGAACGTTCTTCCTGCAGCGACCTCTTCATTTTTAAACTGTGCTCCCCTTGGCCTAGTCTTTACACCAAGGGGAAGCATCCTTTCAACACCCGGCCCTGCCAAACCCTCTTAGAGTCTTATCTGTCTCAAAAAGATCACCTCTCAATCCTTTACACTGGAGCTGAGGCTTTAAGAAGTAATTCATAGCTATTAGAAGTTTGAACATTTGAACATTTATTCATTCATGGGATGTGGGCATCATGAACAAGGCCATCAGTTGTTGCCCATCCCTAATTGCCCTTTGACTAAGTGGCTTGCAAGGCCACTTCTTTTATTCATTGATGGGATGTTGGCGTCGCTGGCTAGGCCAGCATTTATTGCCCATCCCTAATTGCCCCTTGCGAAGGTGTTGGTGAGCTGCCTGCTTGAACCGCTGCAGTCCATGTGGTGTAGGTGCACCCACAGTGCTGTTAGGAAGGGAGTTCCAGAACTTTGACCCAGCGACAGTGAAGGAACGGCTGATATATTTCCAAGTCAGGATGGTGAGTGACTTGGAGGGGAGCTTCCAGGTGGTGGTGTTCCCCATGTGTCTGCTGCCTTTGTCCTTCTAGACGGTAATGGTCGTGGGTTTGGAAGGTTCTGTCTAAGGAGCCTTGGTGAATTCCTTGTAGATGGTACACACTGCTGTTACTGTGCGTCGGTGGTGGAGGGAGTGAATGTTTGTGGATGTGGTGCCAATCAAGTCGGGCTGCATTGTCCTGGACGGTGTCGAGCTTCTTGAGTGTTGTGGGAGCTGCAGTCATCCAGGTAAGTGGAGAGTATTCCATCACACTCCTGACTTGTGCCTTGTAGGGCAGGGCACTTTCAGAGGGGCAGTTAAGAATCAACGACATTGCTGTGCGTCTGGAGTCACATGTCAGCCAGACCGGGTAAGGACGGCAGATTTCCTCCTCTAAAGAGGGGGGTTAAGTGAACCAGATGGGTTTACTCGGCCGACACCTGGGATAGGAAGTGGGGCGGGGATAACTTCCGAGGAACGGCTGGACAATGCGGCTTTATTCCCTGGGAGTGTAAAGGATTGAGAGGTGATCTTTTTGAGACAGATAAGACTCTAAGGGGGCTTGGCAGGGCCTGGTGTTGAAAGAATGTTTCTCCTTAGCTGAAACATTAGGCCAAGGGAATCACAGTTTAAAAATGAAGGGGTCGATGCAGGAAGGATGTTCCCGATGGTGGGGGAGTCCAGAACCAGGGGTCACAGTCTGAGGATACGGGGTAGATCATTTAGGACTGTAGTTAGGAGAATTTTCTTCACCCAGAGAGTGGTGAGGCTGTGGAATTCGCTACCACAGAAAGTAGTTGAGGCCAAAACATTGTGTTTTCAAGAAGGAGTTAGACATACCTCTTAGGGCAAAAGGGATCGAAGTATATGGGGAGAAAGCGGGAGCAGGCTATTGAGTTGGATGATCAGCCATGACCATAGTGAATGGCGGAGCAGGCTCGAAGGGCCGAATGGCCTACTCCTGCTCCTAGGTTCTATGTCTCTATTTAAGACGGACGTGACAAGAAGTTTTTCTCTCACTCTCTCTCTCTCTTTCTCGCTAAGGATAGTGAGCCTTGGGAACTCTCTTCACTGATGATTCTGCTGCGACTTTGCTAGCAAAGGAAGGCAACGTTTGCTCATGGTTTATTGCCTTGCTCATCGCAGCATCCGGCCTCCCACTCCCCTGCCTAACTGCCAGCCAGCCAGCTCGCTGCTCGAGTTTGCAGTCCCAGGCTGAGCAAAACCGCATTCTCTCGGTCTGTGCAGAGTGACTGGCTCTGAGACCGCGCTGACTGAAACCGCACCCTCGGCCCACTTCCTGCTGCCGTTGGCTGCCTCGTCAACAAGATCCCCGGCTCCCCCAATCAGCAGCCGACCCGTGTATCATTCCATCTCAGACGGCTCTTGCAAAAAACATGCAGCCCAAAGTCGATTAACCCTCCAGCTGCCGGTTGACTCATGGTTGTTCAAAATAAAAAAAATAACAACCACAATCTGGTGGAAAATGCAGCCCATGAATTCATCGATACGTAGTAATTTGAGAAGGAGGTATTCAATAAATGGTATGACACTAGGAAGTTCTGAGGAACGAAGGGACCTTGGCGTGTGTGTCCATAGGCCTCTGAAGGTGGAGAGACGTGTTAGTGGGGTGGTGAAAAAGGCACATGGAACACTTGCCTTTATCAATCGAGGCATAGATTACAAAAGTAGGGAGGTCATGTTGGAGTTGTATAGAACCTTGCTGAGGCCACAGCTGGAGAACTGTGTGCAGTTCTGGTCGCCACATTATAGGAAGGATGTGATTGCACTGGTGGGGGTGCAGAGGAGATTCATCAGGATGTTGCTTGCGATGAAACATTTAAGTTATGAAGAGAGCTTGGATAAACTTGGGTTGTTTTCGTTGGAGTAGAGAAGACTGAGGGGCGACCTGATCGAGGTGTACAAGGTTATGAGGGGCATGGACAAGGTGGATGGGGAGCAGCTGTTTCCCTTAATTGCAGTGTCAGTCACAAGCTGACATAAGTTCAAGGTGACGGGCAGGAGGATTAGGGGAGATGTGAGGAAAAATATCTTTACCCAGAGGGTGGTGACGGTCTGGAATGCGCTGCCTGGGAGGGTGCTGGAGGCCGGTTGCCTCACAGCCTTTAAAATGTACCTGGATGAGCACTTGGCACGTCATAACATTCAAGGTTATGGGCCAAGTGCTGGTAAATCGGATTAGGTAGTTAGGTCAGGTAATTCTTATGTGCGGTGGAGGCTCGATTGGCCTAAGGGCCTCTTCCGCGCTGTGTGATTCTATGATTCGGTGATTCTGAAGACTGATAAGTGCCGCAATTTTTGTGCCATTCAGATTAGAGAGACGAGCATCCCTCTTAAAATTCAAATCGTGCATTAATTGTTAATAAGCTATGCTACAATTGCGTGCATTAATCCTTATAACTCCTTTGAGTGAGTACAAACACGTTTCCATTTATTTCACATGAAGTTACATTGCTTCATAGTTTGCCATTGGGAGATCTGAACTCTTGATCTTGGGGTTACAAGCCCAGTACCATAACCACTTGGCTATTTAGGCCAAGCCACGAATCCTTATATTGTGGTGCCAGTCAAGCAGGACAAAGGACTTGGCTTAATTAGCACCACATCCATTAACATTCACTCCCTCCACTACCGACGCACAGTAGCAGTAGTGGATTCCACCTCTAAGACAGCAAGGAATTCACCAAGGAATTGATCTCCTCGAGTGCAATAATGGATGGGCGATAATTTCTAGTGCAGTCAACAATGTTCACAACTCATGAATGAATTAAAAGAAAAATAGAGGAGTGTTTTATTTTTTAACTCGGTGATTTGTAGCGATCTGAAATGCACTACCTGAAATGCTGGTGGAAGCAGATATAGTAATAACTGTCAAAAGAAAATGGAATGGGAAGCCATTAATTTGCAACGATGTCGGGGAATAAACAAAGAATGGGCAAGTGTGTCCAATTGGCTGGCTCCGCCAAGGAGCCAGCACATGCAGGATGGGCCGAATGGTCTCCTTTTTTGTACTTTGTGATTCGATCTGCTGTCTGTTGACTAAAGTAAACACTTGTCTCGCCATATTATGAGTGGAAACAGAAACACTGAAGCCAAGCTTGAGGAAGGATATGAAATTTATTGAGAATTAATAGCAGTACATCTGAAAGGAAACGAGGAGAAAAACATTGACAGATACATTTCACTCACAAAGGTGTGATTAACCAAGCAGATAACTGAAAACATACATAAAAGCTCCAATTAGCATGGAAACAAGGTGTGCATCGTTGACTGCTTTCAGCAAAGCTTGCAGTACAATGATTTAAACCACATGCCCATCTTGTTTGTAAAGTGCTGTGTAAGTCTAAGGCGGCGCATGGAAGCCGTTGTGTCGCGGCCGCCCATTTGGGCTCCGATGCACAGGACTGCGGGCTAGGCGGCACAGGGGGGAAAATCCGAGGGTCCAGGCAGCGCCAATTTACCTTTCCTCCGACCACACAATAGTAGGCATTGCAGTGACCGCCAGAGTTGCGTCCTTTTTTTATTAACTGGCTGCAGCTGGGGAATTTAAAAGTCGACCACACTGCTGTGCGTCAGGACCAGCGAAGGGAGGCCGATTTCGAAGCCACGCCTCAGGGAATTACCCTAGGTCTCTGGGTTACCAGCCCAGCGACCATACCACTACACCATCACCTCCTGGTCGACTTCCATTGATTTACTGGACTTGTGCAAAGCCAACAGAAAAACCTCCCGCCTGGCATTACCCCAGAACCCGACCACCACCACCAACCCCCACCCGCTCCCCCTACCCCACCACCCACCACCTTCAAATGGCAACAAAAACATAGAGAAGGATTAGCAGCAGAGCGAAACAGGTCTGGGGCATTTTAAAGAACGTTTTCCTGGTGGCGGTATACCTCCTGGCTTAACGGATTTGCTCCAAATCCAATCAGATTAACCTGTCAGTTAAGTGCATCTTAAGCTCTAAAATCATTGTAAAAAATTGAAGAAAAAAAATTAACCAGTTGAAAAGAGGGGGGCAAAAATGTAACAGGAGGAGTGGAGTGGTGCCATGAGTTACATTGTTCTTTCAAGGAGCTGGCACAGCTACAATAGGCCGAATGGCCTCCTTCTACCTAAGTAGGGTCCTATCATTCTGAGAAAAGTAGATAAAAATCGAAGTTACATATCTCCTTAAATCTATTACGATGTTTCAAAAAATGTCCCGTAGAGTAAGGCGAGCATAAAAACATGACCATGAGCTCCATACATAGCAGCCTCTTGATCGTACTCAAAATTCACATGTTCATATCACACATGCAGTAGAATTTATGTAAAACTGTGAAACTAAAATCAATGCGTCAATGAAAAGTTTACCGAAAGGAAGGGCTAAAAGTGCGAACTGCAGTGAACACGCAATTAAGAACAAGCTATGCTGAATTAATTGAAGCAGAGTCGCTGATCTCCAAGCGTCTGACTTTGCGATTCCCAATGAGTGCCTTCACACTTGAATCCATTTCACCGCAGAAAATTTCTGTGTGAGTGAAAAGAAAAAATCACTAGGAGTAATGCGGAGGAGTGAAGTGAATCCAAAACAGCCCGCATACAAGTTGAGCAGGTAATAGGGAAGGTAAATGGAATGTTGGCCTTTATTTCAAAGGGAATGGAGTGTAGAAATGGAGAAGCCTTGCTAAAACAATGCAAGGCACTAGTCGGACCACACCTAGAATATGGTCAACAGTTTTGGTCCCCTTATTTGGCGAAAGATTACTGGCATTGGAGGCAGTCCAGAGAAGGTTCACTAGGTTGATGCAGGGTATGGCGGGATTTTCTTATGAGGAGGGGTTGTGTAGTTTGGGCCTGTTGGAGTTTAGAAGAATGAGAGGCGACCTTATTGAAACACATTAAATTCCTAGAGGGCTTGACAGGGTAGATGCTGCGAGGTTGTTTCACCTTGTGGGAGAGTCTAGGACTAGAGGGCATAATGTCAGAGTACAGGGTCACTCATTTAAAAAAGAGATGAGGAGGAATTTATTCTCTCAGAGGGTCGTGAATCTGTGGAATTATTTGCTGCACTGGGCTGTAGAGGCTGGGTCACTAAGTATATTCAAGGCTGAGATAGACAGATTATTAATCAGTAAGGGAATCAAAGGTTATGGGGGAAAGGCAAGGAAGTGGAGTTGAAGATTATCAGATCAGCCATGGTCTTATCCAAGGGCGGCGTAGACTCGTCGGGCCGAATGGCCTCCTTCTGCTCCTACACCTTATGGTCTTATGGACCTCTCGGAGCCTGCGTGTAAAGGAGCATGTTTAATGGTTATGTTTCAGTGACAGGTGTACCTCTGCCTCCCACTCTCTTTTTCACTTTCATAGGATGTGAGCGTCGCAGGCAGAGCCTGCATTTATTGCCCATCCCAAATTGCTCTTGAACTGAGCGGCTTGCTGGGCCGTTTCAGAGTCAAGCACATTGCTGGGGGCGGACCTCGCCCACCAATGGCTGACGGAATGTTGGTGGAGGCAGGAACCCTCACAACATTGAAGAAGTCTTTAGATGAGCACTTGAAACACCATAGCATACAGGTGCTGGAAATCACGATTTGAATGTATAGGTGCTCGATGGCCCTCACGGACATGACAGGCCGAAGGGCCTGTTTCTGTGCTGTATGACTCAGGCGGTGAGGTTTGAAATTGAAAACAAATCTGGAATGGAAATTCTGATGAATGCCCATGAAACCATAGCCGATTGTCATTAATAAACCCACCTGGTTCACTCATGTCCTTTAGGGAAGGAAATCCGCCGCCCTCACCTGGTCTGGACTACATGGCACCCCAAAACAGCAATGTGGTTGACCGTCAAGTGCCCCCTGAACAAGTACCAATTGGGAATGGGCAAAAGATGCTAGCCGAGCCAGCGACGCCCACTTCCCGTGAATGAATGGGGGTTCAAAATGGGACCCAGGAGCCGACAGCGGGGCCAGAATGGGAAGAGCGGAAATGCCCTGAAGGGGGATAGCGGTTTACAGGCCATTAGGGTTTTAAAATAGAGGCGCTGTTGGCCCCGGAACCAAGAATAAATCGGCGAGAGCAGGGGTGACGTGTGAACAGGGCCTGGTGTGAGTTACACAGGTGCCCAAGAGGTTTAGAGGGCTGGAGGGAGTTCCTGAGAGAGGGAGGGGTGGTGAAAGGGGGGCGGGGGCTGGGGTCAGAAAACAAGGCCCCCAACATCAAACCCGCCAGTTCATGACAGACTGAGACAAAGCATTCGTTGTGCCTGGTCTGAGAAACTTTGTGCACCGGCCTGGTTCAAAAGGGGGTGAAGAAACGCAGCACAATCTGATGAAGACATTGGGCGAGGCCATGGCTTGAGGTAGCTCAGGTTCCGTTCACTGAAGTACAGGAGTGAAGTAGAATTGTCCCAAATAATTGGCGGGGTGGGGGTGCGGTGGTAGTGCAACCAATGGCCGGTTAGGAATTCTGTGGCGAGTAGCTCACCCCGCGACTCCCACCAATGCCTGTCCACCAGCTACAAGATAAAAGTCAGGAGAGTGATGGAATATCCCTCCACTTGCCTGCAGGAGTTTAGCTCCCACAGCGCTCAAGAAGGTTGACATTGTCGAGGGCAAAGCAGCCCGGCTGGATAGGCAGCCAGCTTCTCAAGGGGCAATTAGGGATGGGCAATAAATGCTGGGCCCAGCCCAAATCCCGCCAATGAGCATTTGAAAAATCGTCGTTAAAAGCTGATCTGGTTCCCGAATGCACGTTAGGGAAGAAAATCTACCATCCTTGCCCATGTCTGGCTTACATGTGATGCAGGATGTAGAAATGTGGCTGTCTCTTAACTGCCCTCGGAGATGGTGGGGCAGGTCAAGCGCAGTTAGAGATGAGTAGCTAGATGCTGCCCTTAACAGTGACGACCGCCGCCACAAAATATGATTTTTCTTTTCAAATTGTGAGGTCTAAGAAGGCAAAGCAGCTAAAATTTAACTGCTGGTGATGTGTCAAATAGTCAGGAGAGGAAAGGGTCTGCTTACACTAGAATGGCAAGGTAAATACAGTTGAGTTTATCGGGGGTGGGGGGGGGCGGGGAGGGATACCCGTTTTGCATCTGTGCCAGTTAACTTTGACACCCAGGCATTAGATTAAGTGTCTGGCTTAACACTGGCGTAAGTGAGTGCCCGTCAGTCATGGGAATGGGAACCAAGGAGGGGAACCGTTTGATTGATCGACCTGTTCATGACTAGCAACATTGCCCGTCGCTGTCTGCCCCCCTCGGACACGCATTTCGCTCAGCGGGCTCACCTTAAAACAGCCATACCCTGGCAGTCATCATAACGTTGAACGCAATGCTCTTGAAAAACAAAAGCCTCAGCCCCATCACTGTCAGAGACAAAGAATTTGCCCTCCGAAGATCTGTAATAATGACCGAAACAAAGCATCGATTCAGTTAAATGTAGCCGTCGAATTAAATTTAGGAGAGAAAAAACCGCGCCATAAAAAGGGAATTTATTTCCATCATGTAGACATTTGGCTCATATATGTCCATCTATGCATCCCCCCACCGCTTCGTCTCTCCATCCCTCATCATGTCTATCCATCTATCCTTAAATCAATCAATTTATCTATCTGTCTATCTGTCTATCTATCTGTCTGTCTATCTATCTATCTATCTATCTATCTATCTATCTATCTATCTATCCATCCATCTATCTATCAATCTCTCTGTCTATCTATCTATCTATCTATCTATCTATATATATCAATATATCTTTCTATCTGTCTGCCTATCTCTCTATATATCTGTCTGTCTTTCTTGCTTTCTTTCTTTCATTCTTCCTTTCTTTCTGTCTATATGTTTATCTCTCTACCTATCAATATGCCTGTATCTGCCTGTCTGTCTCTTGCCTATCTATCTTTCTATCTATCTATCTATCTATCTATCTATCTATCTATCTATCTATCTATCTATCTATCTTTCTGTCTATCTCTCTCTCTATATTTATACATCTAATATATGTGTGTATAACCTTCACTGCCGCTATCTCTCTATCTTTTTATCTTTCTATATCTTGCTGTGTCTATCTCCTTATCCATCACCATTTTTCTGTTCGTCTATTTGTTAATATTTCAGCTAAATATATTTTGGATAAGGACTCACCACTTTCCATGGCACTTGATCCTAACAAGGTATCATTTGAAGCTTTTCCACAATCGGGTTTTTCTATAACTGCAAGCAAATATGTCAGCTATAATGAGTGCATTACTTTGTTGCAGCTAATGTTGTTAATATTTCTCTAAATGATGTCGCTGCTGTTGCCAATAGAGGCGAAGGAAGTCATTAATGAACAGTTGGGGTGGTAAGCCTAGTCCATTGGGATCACGGACGGGCTTCGATAGCCGTCGCTCAATTGACGCCATCTGAGCTCAAGGATAGTGGACTCGACTCCCCCTTCAAAGATTTGAGCCCTCGATAGGGGCTGCTCCATCAGTTGCAGTGCTGCACTGTCAGAGGTGGCCTCTTTCGAATGGGATGTGAAATAAAGGCCCTATTTGAGCCCTGAAGAGTGGGGGAATAAATGATCCCTTGGCACTGCCCCAAAGGAAAGGCGATTTTCAACCTCCTGTTTAATAATTACCATCTACCTAAAGTCAGTGACACACAATCTGCTCCACATGGATGGCTGTGGGGCCTGGTTGCTGCCCTGAATTGTATTTTTTAAAATTCATTCATGGGATGTGGCCTTCGCTGACTCGGCCAGCATTCATTACCCGGCCATAATTGCCCGCTTGAGAAGGTGGTGGTGAGCTGCCTTCTTGAACCACTGCAATCCATGTGGTGTAGGTACACCCACAGTGCTGTTAGGGAGGGGGTTCCAGGATTTTGACCCAGCGACAGTGAAGGAACGACCGATATATTTCCAAGTCAGGATGGTGAGTGACTTGGAGGGGAAATTCTAGCTGGTGCTGTTACCATCTATCTGCTGCCCTTGTCCTTCTAGATGGTAGCGGTCGTGTGCTTGGAATGTGCAGTCTAAGGAGCCTTGGTGAATTCGTGCATGGCATCTTTTAGACGGTATACACTGCAGCTAACTGTGCGCCTACCAAGAGATAGACAGATAGAAAGAAAGAAAGAAAGAATGAAAGCTACATAGATAGATAGATGGATAGATAGATAGATAGATAGATAGATAGGTAGGTAGGTAGACAGATGGATAGATATACGGATGGATAGACAGACAGACAGATATGCAGACAGACAGACAGACAGATGGGTAGGTAGACAGAGTTGCAGACAGACAGGTGGGTAGACAGACATACAGACAAACAGGCATAGACAGATAAATAGACAGACATATAAACAGACAGATAGATAGATAAACAGACAGATAGACTGACAGACAGAGAGATTAGCAAAGAAAGAAACAGACAGACAGACAGATAAACAGACAAACAGACAGACAGATAGATAGATAGACTGACAAACAGGCAGACAGACCGACAGGCAACTAGATAGGCAGACAGACAACTAGGTAGCGAGATGGAGAGAAAGAAAGATGGTGGAGAGAGCGAATGTTTGTGGATAGTTAGCTAATCTTCTCTGTAATTTAAGATGGCCCCGGGTGGCCTTGGCTCGTAAAAAGCCATTGCAGAAATGCAAGCTCTTCCCTTCGGAAGACCTTGCCCCTTACCAGTTTTGGGTGTCGACAGGATGTCTTTAGAGTGTAGTCCCTGGTTGTGAGTTGCCCAACACGTGACATTGACCGGTTGGCTGGGCCGGGGGAAGGAGATGAAAGCGGTGCTCCCGTAATACCCGGTGTCCAACAGGATGCCGGAACTTGGACCAGTGGCCCCGGTGACGGTCCCCGCTTGCAGGGAAAAATTCAGCTCCTTCGGGGAGAAATCCGAGGCCAGGCACACCACTGCCGTGTTCGCATCTGTGTTGGGGCTGGGATGCTCCGCTATGGCTGGCGGGTAAAAGACTGAGAGCGTCGGTGCTTTCGGATCTTTCGGCTCTGAAGATTCAAGAAGAGAAAGGAAACTTATGAGAGTCTTAACAATATGATCCACCTCCTCCAAACTGCTGTGTCGCCTTCCATTAAGCCATGGCAGACCTGCCCCTTGTTTCTATGTGCCCATCTTGGGTCCCTTCAGACTTAAGTCGATCATTCTTAAAAGGAAAGGCCCCACAGGAAATCTAATCTCTGAACTTCTGTTGCAAACCCACCCGCTGCGACCCTCACCGCATTCCCGCCCCCCCCCCTCCCCCCCCCCCGAGGTCCCCGCCTCAACCGCTTGCTGGGGGAGAGATTTTCAGATTTGCACTGGCGTTGTGTTCCCTCACATCACCCGTACTCCCCATCACCCACTGAACAACCTGGCTCTCGCTTCGCAGCTTTTGCCCCATTTCTCGCCCATCCCCCACAGGAAGGAATCGTTTCCCTCCATCTGCCCGATTAATTCCTTTTGCCTGCTTAAAACACCTCGCCCCCAAATAAAGAGGTAAGGACAGCTCCTAATCCGCTGACTGCATTTCCCAACTTAAACATGCCAGCTCGCCTTATACTTTTCCTGGCAAATATGAATTACCATTACAATTCCAGGAAAGCTTTTTGTTATTGTCTCTGGCTAGGCCAGGCATTTATTGCCTGGCCCCTATGTGCCCTTGCTCAGAGGGGATTGAAGAGTCAACTGGAGTCCCATGCAGTGACACCCCGAAAGGACATTCGAGAGCCAGGTGTATTTTTACAGCAATCGACAACGGTCATCATCAAACTTCTTAATTCCCGGTTTTATATAGAATTCATATCAACTGTGGTGGGATTGGAACGCCAGTCCCTCAAAGCATTGCCCTGGGTCACTGAGTTAACTAATTCATCAGCGATAACACTCTGCCTACCACCTCCCTGAACTTGAATTCAAATCCCAGCATTTGCCTCGGTGGGATTCGAACCCGGACCCCCAGAGCATTGCCCTGGGCCTCTGAAATACTAGTCCAGTGACAATGCCCCGAAACCGGTCAACTGCTGATGTTAGGCGTCACTTCTGCTTGATGTTAGCGAGGTCATTGACGCGGAACATCCACCCCAGACTCTAAAGGCAGATTGGTCAGTAACCAGGCGCAGAGATGTTTGGAAGTGATAGCCAATATTGAGAGAGGAATGAGAAAAGCACATGGGGATCTCGGAGCTCCATGAATAGAGGCACCAAGTACCGAAGCAGTGAAGTTCTTCTGAATATTTATTAAGTTCGGCCTAGGCCCCAGCTGGAGTATTGTGTCCACCTCTGGCCTGCTACACGCTTCAGGAAGGATGTGAGAGTCTCCGAGAGGGTGCGGGAGGAGGTCTATCAGAATAGCTCCAGGGATGGGCGATTTTAGCAACAGCTCTTTATTTTTTATTCATTGAGGGGGATGTGGGTGTCTCCGGCTAGGCCAGCATTTATTTCCCATTCGGAATTGCCCTTGATTAGAGGGCACTTAAGAGTCAACCACATCACTGTTGGCCTGGAGTCACATGTAGGCCAGGCCAGGGAAGGACGGCAGCTTTCCTTCCCTAAAGAGGGGATTCGTGAACCGGATGGGTTTATTTTTTTCCGAACTTGTTCCGCCCCTGAGCTGATTGTGGCTCCGTTTCAGAGCGTGAAGGCAACTTTCTTTTCACCACTAAACACAGGGGTGCACATTGGTTACGTTCAATTCCAGTTTTCTTTTAATATTAAATTTAGATTTCAGCACCTGTCATGGTGGGAGCCAAAACCGGTTCCCCTGAGCCTTATGCTGGATCTCGGGACTAACCAGCCCAGTGACAATGCCACCGCCTCCCGCTTTGCTGGAGGAGCTGGAGCTGTTCTTCTCAGTTCGAAGGGGCCTTGATCGAGGTGGGCAAACTGATGACAGGTTCGGATCAGAAGGGCAAATCCAAGCTGCTCCCATTAGCCAATGGTACCAGAGCTAGGAGATGTAGATTTAAGTTTAGACAAAACAGGTTGGGGCGGGGTTGGGGGTGGCGGGTGGGGGATGTGAGATAGAACTTGTTTACCCAGCGATTGGCGATGGCCTGCAAACAAGAGGTGATGAATCATTCACCGGAGGGGGTGCAGAGTGGATTCACCAGGATGTTGCCTGGGATGAAACATTTAAGTTATGAAGAGAGGTTGGAACACTTGGGTTGTTTTCCTTGGACCAGAGACGACTGAGGGGCGACCTCATCGAGGTGTACAAGATTATGAGGGACATAGACAGGGTGGATAGGGAGCAGCTGTTCCCCTTAGTTGAAAGGTCAGTTACGAGGGGTCATAAGTCCCGGGGCTGGAGGTTTAGGTGGGATGTGAGAGAAAACTGTGTTTCCCAGAGGGTGGTGACGGTCTGGAGTGCACTGCCTGGGAGGGTGGTGGAGGCGGGTTGCCTCACATCCTTTAAAAAGTACCTGGATGAGCACTTGGCTCATCATAACATTCAAGGCTATGGGCCAAGTGCTGGTAAATGGGATTAGGTAGGTAGGTCAGGTGTTTCTCACGTGTCGGTGCAGACTCGATGGGCCGAACGGCCTCTTCTCCACTCTGTGATCATGTGGTTCTGTGAAAAGGCAAATCTGACGGGGCGCTCGGTAGAAGTAAAGCTGCGGGGATGGAAAGCGTGAATGGGATTGACTGCGCTGCTCTGTGCAAAGCCTGCAGTGACTCGAAGGGCCGAATGGCCTCCTTCTGTGCTGCAGTGACCCTACATCTTCATCGATGCTTTGCTTTGTGAACCCAGAGTGTTGTTTGCCTTCGTGGTTGAACGATTAGTGTGTAGGAGGGTTTTAACTTCCCCACCGTGTTCGGACCTGAGCTGATGATGGCTCTGTGTCAGAACTTGAGGGCAGCTGTAAATCCACCACTGAACACAGGGGCACACAAATGGTTGCAGCACAGAAGGAGACATTCGGCCCGTCGTTCCTCTGCCGGCTCTCTGAAGGAGCCCAGTGCCGCTCGCCTGTAACCCACACATTCTGCTATTGTCTTACATTAATCTAATTCCTCTTTGAATACCTCACCTGATGCTGCCTCTACCGACGCTCAGGCAGTGCATTGCAGGTCCTATCCACTCGCTGTGTGAAAGAGTTTGTTTCCCCCTTCATGTCGCCTTCGCTCCTCTTGTCAGTCACCTTAGATCTGCGCTGCCTGATTATCCACCCTCCCACCAATGGGATTGGTTTCTCCCTATCCGGTCTGTCCAAACCCCTCAGGATTTTGTAGAGCAGGCGAATGAAGAGCAGGAGCCGGCCACTCTGATGCTCCAAACCGCTCTGTCGTTCAATAAGATCTAATCTGATTTTAACCTCAACCCCATATTCCTGCCCAACCCCGGTAATTTTTCATCCCCCCCCCCCACCCCTTGTTAATCAAAAATCTATCAGCCTCAGCCTTAAAAATATTGAAATACCCTGCTTCCACCGCTTTTTGAGGATGAGATTCCCAAAGACTCATGACCCTCTGAGAGAAACAATATATCTCCTCATCTCTGTCTTAAATGGGCGACCCCTTATTTCTAACCAGTGACCTATCGTTCTAGATTCTGCCACAAGAGGAAACATCCTCTCCACATTCACCCTGTAAAGTCCCCTCAGGATCTTATTTGTTTCAATCAAGTCACATCTTTCTCTTCTAAACTCCAGCGGATACAAGCCTAGCCTGTCGAACCTTCCCTCATAAGACAACCCACCCATTCCAGGTATTAGTCTTGTAGACCTTCTCTGAACTGCTTCCACCGCATTTACATCCTTCGTTAAATAAGGAGACCAATACTGTACACAGTACTCCAGGTGTGGTCTCACTAATGCCCTGTACAACTGAAATACAACCTTCCTACTTTTGAATTCAATTCCCCTCACAATAAACGATCACATTCTATTAGTTTTCCTAATTACCTGCTGCACCTGCATTCTCGGCTTTTATGATTCATTCACTAGGACACCCAGGTCCCTCTGCATCTCAGAGCTCTGCAATCTCTCAACATTTAGATAATAAGTTTCTTTTTTTTATTCTCCCTGCCAAAATGGACAACTTCACTTTTGCCCACGTTCTGCTCCATTTGCCAGGCCTTTGACCATTCACGTAACCTCTCTTTGCCCCTCTGTCAAATCTCCTCTCAAACTTCTCTTTACCCCGTGGAAACACAATAGCAGCTTTTCCAATGAATGGGCCCTCTTCTGCGCGTTGGCAAATTTCTGCCTGTCCTATGACAAATGAATAGGAATAGGAGGGAACCTTCAAATATGTTTGTTCCAGACAATAATTTATGGTGCCCTATATTAAATACCACCGGGAATGATACAGAAACCAATAAACCCACTAAAAGTGGTTCCACTCCCCTGGCGATTGTGTGGATGGATTAAACCTCTCAGCGCAGCACTTTTAAGGCATCACAAGTGCACATCCAATACTTCTTAATATTATGAGGGTTTTTGCCTCTATCACCCTTTCAGACAGTGAGTTCCAGGTTCTCACCACCCTCTGGGTGAAAGAATTCTTCCTCACATTCACACGAAACCTCCTGCCTCTTACCTTACATCTTATCACCCGAGGTTATTGATCACTCCACCAAGGGGAGAAGTTCCCTCCTCTCTACCTTATCTATGCCCTTCATCATTTTAAGCACCTCAACCATGTACCGCCCTCAATCTCCTCTGTCCCAGGGGAAATAACTCCAGTCTATCCAATACCTCCTCCATAACTAAAATCCTCCAGTCCAGCCAACATCCTGGTAAGCCTCTTCTGCAGGAGAAGTTAATGCAACTCTAATTGCAACTGTCATCAGGTCAAGTTCAATGGAACTTAGGGGTGGGCAACAAATGCCAGCAGTGCCAGCGACGCCAACACCTCATGAAGGAATAAATACAATCAATGGCAAATTGTAATTTTCACTGTTCCTCTCCAAATAGTTTGGGTGTTATTTCTGCTGCATTTACATCCCAGTGGGAAAGGCCACAGACAATGGCAGCAAGTTAGAATAGGCTAATTGATTCAATTGTTTTGGATGCAAGGGCAGCAGATAGATGGGAGGACCACCACCTGGAAGTTCCCCTGCAAGCCAGTCACCATCCTGACTTGGAAATGTATCGCTGTTCCTACACTGTAGCTGGGTCAAAATCGTCGAACTCCCTCCCTAACAGCACTGTGGGTGTACCTGCACCACTGGGGACTCCAGCCATTCAAGAAGGCAGCTCACTGCCACCTTCTTAAGGGGCAATTAGTGATGGACAATAAATACTGGCCCAGCCAACGAAGCTCATGAATGATTTTTAAAAAAAGAAATCAGTGACATACCATGTCAAAAGCAGCACTGAGTTTTCAATGAAAAGGCCAGAAGTGTTTGTATAACATTAAGCAACATTTTGTGGGGCGGGGGTGCTGGGGGCTGTGTTCGTGGGGAGTTGGGGAGGGGGGTGGAGGGAAGGAACATCTAGAAGCGAGAATCCATGCACGACAATGTTTTTCCCAGTCAGATAATGAATCGTGGATGGGAAGCTGGGAGCTTAGAGGGAGGCAGGGAAATCAACAGCTTCGAGATGTGGTGCTTCAGAAAGGATCCTGGGGATAATTTGGATGAAGGAAAGCACTAACTTAGAAGTGCTGAATGAGGCCTGGGGAACTCTCAAAGAACTGGAAAGGAAGGCAGGTGGAGCTTCTTCGGACGTCCGTGCATGTTGGTGCGTTCTAGTGTCCAAACCTCTCGCTGGGAGGTTTGACGGGCGAAGAAGAGGGACCAGCGAAGGAAGCAGATAGGCGACGTTAAAATGGCTATTATAGTTATGGGAAGATATGATGAAAGATTGGATAAGCTGGGGTGCCTTCCTTGGAACAGCGAGGATTGCGAGGGGACCTGATAGAGGCGTATAAGATTATGAGGGGCATAGGTAGGGTGGATAGGAAGACACATTTTCCGTTAGTAAAGGGGTCAATAACCAGGGGGCATAGGTTAAAGGTAAGAGGTAGAAGGCTAAGAGGGGAGTTGAGGAGAATTGTTTTTCATCCAGAGGGTGGTGGGAGTCTGGAACTTGCTGCCTGAAGGGATGGTTGAGTCAGAAGCTCACGTAACACTTAAGAAGTATTTAGATATTCGCTTGCATTGCCATAGCCTCCAGGGCTATGGGGCAAGTGCTGGAAAATGGTGTTAGTGTCGTCAGATACTTGTTGACCGGAGTGAGCACGATGGGACGAATGGCCTTCTTCTGTGCCTACGAGCCCATTTTTCCACCCAACGTGACAGTTTCTGCTTAATTTCCATAAGAAACCAACTGCCAGCAAATTGCAAGGTAGCAACATAATTTTATTGTTAGAATCTTTGAGAATGAAAGATGAATTTTTTTAAACTCGTATGAACGTTTATTTTGATCAACATTCTTAGATGAGGATTCCCTGTTCCAGTAATATTACACAGTTATGTTTATCAGCCTAATATATTACTGCGGGCCGGAGCTGCAAACTCCTGGGTGCTTACACGTCTAGTTCTGGGGTGAACCGAGCTGGACTTAAAGCTCACTTGATGGGTGCACACTACTATAGCTCTCTTCCCAATTTCGCTAGGCACCATTCAGCAGTAAAGAACATAGAATAGGAGGAAGGAAAGTTCAACTGGTATTTACTGGGCACAACATTGAGCTGGGTGCCACTGCCGAATGTAAGTTTTGCAGTATAGTAATTAGAAGTTCAGTAGGAATTGCTCAGACAGAAAGTTTGGCTTGCGGGCACCTGATTCAGATTGAACTCATATAGGACAGTGAAAAATAAACCTGTAATGTTTATTATTTTGGGGCAGCGCCATACACAAAGTTGGCACTAAAACAAGCCTTGGATTTTTAAATGTATTTCACTCATTGAAACGTATACAATTCTGACAGGGCTGGACAGACTGGATGCAGGGGCGATGTTTATTCTGGCGGCGGGGGTTGGGGGGGCGGTGTGAAGGGGGTCTAGAATAAGGGGGTCACAATCTCAGTGTACGGGGTAGACCAGTGAGCAATGTGATAAGGAGAAACTCCTTCACTCAGACGGTGGTAAAGCTGTGGAATTCTCTACCACAGGGGGCATTGGAGGCCATGCCACTGAACATATTTAAGAAGGAAATAGATTTCTGGACTCTAAGGGCGTCAAGGGGTATATGGGAGAGCGAGAGTACGCCGTTGAGCTCATATTGAATGATGGTAGAGACTCGAAGGGCAGAATGATCTCTTCCCGCTTCTTTTTCTATGTTTTTATGCATCTGCTGCAGTTAAATTTCAATGACTTATCTCTTCCTGGAGCAGTAACAATGGGACAAAATGCCTCCCTCCGTTACTGTAAGATTCCAACAACCTTCCGATTGTGCTTTCTGACTCCAAGTTGCCAGCGGGCATTTTATTCCTCCCCCTAACCACAAACAACGACTACACAGCAAAAGTGCTTTGCAGACACATACAAATGGAACATTTCCAATTAGTTTTAGTACAACCAGGCGCAAATTACAGAGGAGAGACGACTTACTGGGTTCAACGGTGAGTTTTGTCCCGCTGCCAAAGATAGGTTTTCTGGCATCATAGCTAGCACAGTAGTTCCAGCTGTTGCAAAATAGCCTCACCACATGAATAGCAGTGTAAGAGCTTACTCTTTCCTTGCCTAGTTTTGAATGTGCAGCATATTTTGAGATTCTGCTTGCTCCCACAGCCAATTCAAGTTCTCTCCAGAAGCAAAGGCAACCATTTCCCCCTCCCATGAAACTGAATTCCCCTCGCCTTGCACATTTCCAGGCCACGCGAGGGGCGCCGGAGGTGTAATGGTAATGTGACTGGAGTAAGCAGAAGGCCCTGGGTACGTGGCTTCAAATTCCACTTTGGCAGTCGGTGGCTTTTAAATTCAGTTAATAACACCCAAATTTCAAAGATACCCGCACTAATGGTGACCATGAAACCGAATATCGTAAAAACTCGCAGGAAATCTGCAATTCTCTGCCCGGTTTGGCCTACATATGACCTCCCGAGCCCACAGCAATGTAATTGACTCTCTAACCGCCCTTTGAATTGGCCCAGCAAGCCAGTTACCCTCAGAGAGGCGGTGATACAGTGCTATTGTCACTGGACTGCTAATCCAGAGACCCAGGGTAATGCTCTGGAGACCCAGGTTCCAAACCCGTCCACGGCAAAATGTTCAGTATTCAATAAAAACAATTAAAAAAAAAAACTGTTGATTGACTATTACTGACTGTCATTAATGTTCGGTACATGAGATCCCTTCAGAGAAGGAAATCTCCCGTCCCACATGTGACGCTTAAATGCCGAGTGTAATTAGGGATGGGAAGTAAATGCTGGACTTAGCCCGCAATTCATGAGTGAATAAATAAAAGGGACAGCTGTTCACCTTTCCATCCCTCGTGACTGTATTCCTTAAGCAACTACCAGGATTCACCTATCACCACCATGATTTTCCGATCAGTGCGGTCGACATGTCGTAACTGTGGTGGGGGTTCAAGGGGTGTAGTGGGGCTGGTGGCTAAGAATGGAAACTGCTGCTTATCAATCTTCTGGCATGGCACTTGATTTCAGTATTTGCTGAAGATTTGAATTTGGCGTTCAAAACACACAAAGCTGTTTGTTGATAATCAAAGGTGAGGTTATGTTTACCCCGTTCCTTCGCTTATTTGGGGCAACTCTCTAGATCCAAAGTCGCTAATGATGCACAACCTTTCGGTTATGCACCGTCTTACTGGGTCCTGGGGTTGCAGCTCCTGGCCAATACCCCCCACCCCCTACCCCCCTCCACCCTCCTAAATCTTGGCTAAGCTGAGCTGGGATAAAGCTGTCTCTGTCTGCGCCATGGCTTCACCGACATTACACACGTTACCTGGGCGCTCTGCCCATTTTCGCTAGCTTAATTTCAGCAGTAAATGAGACCAAGTCGAAGGAATATATTTTAAAAAAGCCCTGAACTCACTTACTTGGGAGAACTGTCAGTCGGGTCCCGCTGCCGAACATTAGTTTAGCAGTAGCATCATAAAAGCACAGTGACAATTACCCAGACAGAAACCTTCACCTGGCATAGCTGACTCAGACTTCAGCCAATACACCAGAAACATTTTGGGGCTAGTACATTTGATTCGCTGTGAACTGAACCCTACTTTTGACCTGCAGTTAACAGCCACTGCCTTATTTAACTCCCCGAAAACCCAGTATAGACAGAACTGGCCGAATGGTCTCCTCGGACCTTGTAACTATCTGCGAAATCGAATTTTCTGAACTTAGGTTTGGAAACACGTATGAACACTGGGAACAACAGAATCGGAGTAGACCATTCAGCCTGTCGGGCCTAGCTCCGCTATTCAAGTTGGTTCATGGCTGATCGTCTACCTGAGCATCACATTCCTTCGCCATCCCCATAATCCCTTGATGTCATCAGACTCCAGAAATCTGGCAGCCTTAGTCTTGGGCATGCTCACGGGTTGAGCTTCCACAACACCCTGAGCTAAAGAACTCCAAAGGTTCACCACCGTCCGAGTGAAGAAATACCCCCTCATCCCGGTCTTAAATGGCCTGCCCCTTATTCTGAGACCCTGAGACCCTTTCCCGGGTTATTGACCCCCCTCCCCTCCCCCGTCCCCTAGCAAAGGGGAAACATCCGAGCCACATCTACCCGGTCGAGCACTCTATGAATTTTGTAGGTTTCAATGAGGTCACCTCTCATTGGTCTAAACTCTAGAGAGTACAGACCCAGTTCCCTCACTCTCTCCTCATAAGACAGTCCCGGCATCCCAGGGATGAATCTGGCGAAAGCCAACAAATCAAAACCCTGTGGATGCCGGAAACGTGAAACAAAAACAGGAAATTTTGGAAAAAATCAGCAGGTCTGACAGCATTTGTGAAGAGAAAGACAGGGTTAACGCTTCTTCAGAGCGGCCATGAAGCAAAGCCATATGGATTCGAAAGGCTAACTCTGTTTCTCTCTCCCGCAGATGCTGTCAGAGCTGCTGAGTTTTTCTAGCATTTTCTGTGTTTTTGATTGGCCTGGTGAAACTCTGTTGCACTCCCTCCACGTCAAGTTTGTCGACGGCCGATTTATTCCCTTTTCCCCTAACACAAATGTATTTTGCAGTTGCGTTAAGGACAGGGCATGTTAGTTAGAACCTGACACAAATTAAAAGTGTGAACAGACTTACTGGGTTGCACAACGAGTTTTGTCCCGCTGCCGAAGATAAGCTTGTTGGTTTCCCAGGCAGCACACTGCTACCAGGTGTTACAAAAATAGTCCGTACCGCATGAACGCTAATACAAGCGTTGCTCCTTCTCTAACTTTGGCTTTGAGTGCTTTAAGTACATTTTGAGATTCGACTTGCTTGCACTCCCCGGTCAGTTGACCTCCAGAAAACAATACAGCCCCTCCATTGAACTTAACTTTCTCTGCTTCTACCTGTCTAGGGTGAGACTTTAGCTCAGTGGTAATGTGACTGGAATCGTTAATACAGAGAGCCAGCTCTGGTAGTTTCCAATCCCACCACACCAGCTGGTGGAATTTCTATTCTGTTAGTAAAGCCATCTCAGGAATGACGACCATAGCAACTATCATACACGGTTGCAAAAACCCATCTGGCTCACTCATGCCCCTTTAGGGAAGGAAACCTGCCATCCTTACCCGGCCTGGCCGACATGTGACTCCAGCCCCCTCAGCATCGCGATTGACTCTTAAATACCCTCTGAAACGGCCCAGCAACCCACTGCAAGGGCAATTATGGATGGTCAGCAAATGCTGGCCAAGCCTGAGGCGTCGCCATCCCATGAAACTAATAAAAAATGAAACACAATCAACGGATAACAGCTCATTTTTAAATTCCCCATTGCATTTCTCCATTTGCACCTCCGGGGGAGTTATTTAACATCAACATAATTTTGATATAAATGTGTTTTATATATGAAATCTCCTTTGCATGTCTACGTGTGTGAGTGAGTGTGTGAGTGAGTGTGTGTGCACGTTTATGCAACTGTGTGTATTTTTTGAGTTTGTGAGTGTATGTCACTGAACTGGACTAGCCATATAAATACCGTGGCTACAAGAGCAGGTCATAGGCTAGGCATCCTGTGACGAATAACTTACCTCCTGACTCCTGAAAGCCTCTCCACCATTTACAAGGCACAAGTCAGGAGTGTGATTGAATACTCCCCACTAGTCTGCATGAGTGAAGCTCCCACACAGAGTGTGCAGGGGAGTGTTACTAATCAATTATTTGCCCTGAGAATTGATACTAATCAATTCTTTGCCCTGATAATTGATGTGCAACTTGTATATCATAGCCCTGTTAGATTTTAAAGAGGGAAAGAGATATGATGAGACTAAGAGATACGTTTGTGTTTAGTCGAATCGATAGTTACTTGGGGCCACTTTCCAATGGGGAGTTTCAAGGCCTGATAGTGAAATTTAATTCTGCCCTTCTGTACCTGTCACATTACTGAAGCCTAGCGATTCATCTGCTGGTTACAGTGTGTCTAATTAAACATTGAACTGAGTTGGATATCTATCTTCTTAAAGCTCATCTTACCGATGAAATGCCTTCACTTTTTTTCCACCTCGTGAAGCCTTGACCCTCTGCCCACTTGCCACGTGCCAGATAATATTCAGCAACAAACAGAAAACAAATCAACACGAAGCAGAGGGAAAGAAAGCTCAGCTGGTACTTACTTGGCACAACTGTCACATGGGTGCCAGTGCCGAACGTGAGCTTGAGTGTTGGGTTATAATAAGTTGCACCGTGAAAACAGCACAGACAGAAACCTTTCACTGAAGAGATCATCCCGATTCCATTTAATACATACTAAAGCATATTCGCTAATTCTGGGGTAGCACTGTGTGCAAAGTTTACACCAAAGTAAGTCCTATGAGATGCATGTTTTTTTTTTTCACCTGAACACAAAAGTCGCTGAATTCTGTACCCGCCTCCCCATAAATTGGAACGATAGATATTTGGGGGTCAAATCTTTTAGACATGTGCAGAACCTCTGACCCTCCAAGTGGCTAAGTGATGGTCTAATCTCCCCCAGTCCCTCCACGAATTTACACAAGAAGAAATGATTTGCAGATAACTTGATGAGCGCCCACGCCACATGGACTGCAGCAGTTCAAGAAGGCGGTCCACCGCCACCTTCTCAAGGGGCAATTAGGGATGGGCAACAAACACGCTAGCTTAGTCGGGGACGTCCAGGCCCCATGAAAGAATTGGAAAATAAAACAAGGAAGCTACATTTACTTATACTCTAACCAGGTCCAAACTGACGACTTGAGGTGACTTACTGGGCTGCACAGTGACTCTGGTGCCACTGCCAACGATAAGTTTCCAAGTTCGAATGTTAGCACAACTGTACAAGATGTTACAAAAATAGACCAAGCACATGAGCAGTAATGTAAGCTTCTTACTTAGTTTCACCTCCGTTTGAGTTTTAAGTGCACTTTGAGATTCTACTTACCTCAGGACCCAAGGTAGCTTATCTCCAGAAACAAATCTAACTATTCCCCCTCTGCCCAGTAAATTTAACTCCACTTCTCTTATTCTACTATACACAAAGGAAAAATGGTGAAAAAGGCCGACAGTGGCTAGTCTGACCTT
This sequence comes from Carcharodon carcharias, assembly GCF_017639515.1. NCBI lineage: Eukaryota > Metazoa > Chordata > Chondrichthyes > Lamniformes > Lamnidae > Carcharodon > Carcharodon carcharias. Next base: position 9,994,715 of record NC_054493.1, on the reverse strand, counting down.
CCACCCTGAGAGATGTCCATTGACATCCATGCCAAAACCAGATCCGATTGGTTTTGGTCAGGTTGATTTAGACCAATCACTATGTTGGACACTTCATTCCCGGTTTGTGGATGTAGATCTGTCTGTTGTTGTGGGGTAGGGGGTGGGGAGGAGGGGGAATGGAGGTGGTGGGTAGTAGTGCTCCACTGATTAATTTTCTGCCTAGAGGACTGCTTTTACATATGAACGTTATTGCTTTGTGTTCGCGGTTTTGATGAAACACAGAGGCGTGTTGGGAATGAGAAAATTGCGGTCCTATTAGCTCTAAATGACAACTATTTACGTCCATTTCACAAATGGGAATTTCAATCCCAGTTTTACAAAAAAATAAGACGAAATTCTGCATTGAGACCAACGCCTATATTGCCGAGGTCGACAGTTTGAATTCGTGGTCACTGCATGCCCAATTGAGGAATGAGTTGAGCCGAATAGACATGATTCTAAAGACATGTCTCTTCGGTGTAATGGTTTCCCTTTTATTTCGAGTACTCCCTTGGCAATCTGCCCGCAACCTGCAGACATTATCCAGCAGAAAGCTGCATCAAGTTAAAGAGTGACAAAAAGATACTTCAGATGGCACTTACTTGGCACAACATGCAAATGGGTGCCGCTGCCGTACGTCAGCTTCTCAGTAGCTACAGCACCAAACTCAAAATGGTCATAAAACCACAGTGGCAACTGCCCATACAGAAACCTTCTAGTGGGACAGGCGATTCACGTTTTAGCTAGTACACGATAAAGGAGCTGGAAGATTCACCGATTCGGATAGGCACAGTCTATTTACTTCATCGTAAACTACGAGGTGTAAGTGCGTATCACCTGCGGATAACAATCATTGCCTTATCGGCCTCCTAACACAGGCAAGATCGGCCGAATGGCCTCCTTGAACCTCGTAAGGATCTACGAGCGTGAAGCGCTCCTGATCCCAAGTTGCTGGTGATCGACTTATTTCCCTCTCCTCTACCGCCAATATATTTTGTACTGGTGTTAGTGCAGGGAATTGTAACCATGTTAGGCATAAGCAGATTCGTACTGAAGGCAAACGAAGACTTACTGGGTTCCACAGTGAGTTCTGTCCCACTGCCAAAGATGAGCTTGCGAGTTCCCCTGTCAGAACATCATTATCAAGTGTTACAAAATCCGACCTTAACCACATGAGCAGTAATGCAAGGGAGCCTTCTTCTCTAGATTTGAGCTTTGAGTGTATTTTGAGATTCTATTTGCTTGCATGGCCTGGACAAATTAGTTCCAGAAACAAATGCCATCTGTTTCCCTCATCTATTCAACTCAATTTTTGTTGTCTTGCACTATTTGGGGGGCGCGGGGTAGCATGGCGGGTAATGCAGAGAGCCTAGGACCCTGCGAGGGGATGGGTGTGGGGTGAGGGGGTGAGGGGGTGAGGGGGGTTGGTGGTAGGAGAGGGGAGGGAGTAGTTGGGACGGGGGCATGCCTTCAAATCCCACCACGGCAGCTGGTGGAATTCAAACTCAATGGCCAAATCTGCGATTGAAAGCTAACCTCAGCAAAGGCCCATTTGATTTACTAATGTCATTAAGGGACAGGAATCTGCCATCCTTGCCTAGTCTGGTCTCCATGCGACTCCAGACCAGCAGCAATGTCACTGCCCTCTTATCAGCCGAGGAAGCCACTCAGCTCAAGGGCAATTTGGGATGGGCTACAAATGCTGTCCCAGATCACATGAAAGAATGAAAAAAAATGCATAAGCACAATGAATGGATCATGGTTCATTTTCCAATCCCTTCTTGCATTTCTCCATTCAAACCTATCGGTAACCAACTACATGGGAATTAGTTGACATCAACAGTTAGGCCTCTTCTCGAGTACTGTGCCCTGTTCTGGGCGCCACACAAGTGGAAGGAGGTGAAGGCATTGGAGAGGGCACAGGGGAGATTCAGAAAAATGATTCCAGGGATATAGAACTGTAGCTATGAGGATAGATTGGAGTGGTTGGGACTGTTTTCCTTGGAGACAAGAAGGCTGAGAGGAGACTTGATAGAGATATTCAAGTTCCTGAGGGGGATGGATAGTGAAAATAGTGAGAAAAACACCTTCCCAACCTACGACGTTTACCATCTAGAAGGACAAGAGCAGTAGGTAGATGGGAACACCAGCACCCGGAAGTTCCCCTCCAAGCCACTCACCATCCTGACCTGAAATTATATCGTCGTTCTTTCACTGTAGCTGGGTCAAAATCCTGGATCTCCCTTCATAAGAGCACTGTAGGTGCACCCGCACCAGATGGGCTGCAACGGCCCAAGAAGGCAGCTCACCACCACCTTTTCAAGGGACGATTAATGCTGGGCAATAAATGCCTGCACAGCCAGCGAAGCCCACATCCCGTGAATTAAAAAAACTGTTCCCACTGAAGTGAACATGATGAACTAAAGGACACAGAGTCGAAATAATGGGCAAAGAAGTAAAACCGAAGTATGAAAATGCTTTTTTTTTTCGCCCAGAGGATGTCTGGAGTACGGAACGCGCTTCCTGAGAGGGTGTAGGTTCGATCGAGGTATTCAAAAGGGATTTGGATTGCTACCTGAAGGGAGAGAATGTACAAGGTTACAGGGATAAGGCAGGGGCGGTGCAACAAGGTAGAATGCTCTTGCAGAGAGACGGTGCAGTCTCGATAGGCCGAATTGCCTCCTCCTGCACTGTAAAGATACTGTGATCCACAGGAACTAAAGGGAAAGGAACCTCATTTGAATTCGTTCGGTGAAAATGATTTGGCTGGTGCGCTGCTAAAGTCTTTGGGTTGCTGTTGCTTTAATTAAGAGTAGTTTGGGAGTTTGTTAAAAGTTGTGATAGCAGTAATTTTTAGCCATGTGTATGTATATTTAACTTGTGTAAATTAATAAATGTCTCATGTATTTTGTTGTGAAACGTCCCGAGAGCTGGTGGTCTGATTCCTGAATTTAGGGATGAATTTGCAATATACAATAATATAAGTTATGACAGTTGTCTAAAGTTTCCCTTTAGGATTTTTAAGTAGCTCAGCTTTACCAACTGCTGGGTGATAACATTTGATAGGTCCGGTGACCTCCAGAAACAAATGGAACCGTTTCCCTCCCAACCCCAGACTCCACTAAACCTAATTCCCCTCGTTTTGTTCTATTGTCAAAGCACGAGGAATTGTTGGAAGTTTGTCTTCCTTTGCGGGCAGTTTTTTTCTTTAATGAAGATCTACCCGGGACAACTGCCTCCTGAGGGATGCGCTTGACATCAGTATGATTGTAATATCAGCATGCTAAATACATCATAGCTTCCATGTGTATGTTAGTGTGTGATTGTTCGGGGGTGGGAGTTGGTGTGTGTAGGGAAGGTGATGGGAAGGGTGCTGGCGGGTTTGTAGGTGTTAACATGAATGTGACACCTTCAGCTTCGATTTCACACATGGAGCAGGGACATTGGGACATAGGAGCATGGGAGCAGGAGCGGGTCATTTGGCCGTTCGAGCCTGCTCCTCCGTTCATTAAGATCATGGATGACCTGGTTGTGGCCTCAGCTCCGTTTTCCTGACTGCCCCTGACCCATCCCCGCCATAATCCTCGACACCTTCACCTAACAAAAATCTGTCCAACTCCGTCTCGAACAAAGTCAGCGACTCAGCCTAAACTACTTCCTGGGGAAGAGAATTCCGCACACCAAGGTCCCGTTGGGAGAGGGAACAAAAATTCTCATCTCTGACTTAGAAGGGAAACATTTTATTTTTGAACTACATCCCCTCGATTTAGTCTACCATACAAGTGGAAACACCCTCCGGGGGTCGAACCTATCTTGCCTCCTCAGGGTCTTATATGTTTCAATGAGATCATCTCTCATTTTTCTAAATTCCAATGGGTATAGGCCCAACCAGTCGAGTCTAACAAACCCAGTTTAGCCAAAATGCCTTTGGAAACCTTTCCGTCAGTCGAGCTAATGCTTTTATATTTTGCGGTGAACTTTCTGAATTGAGATTCCCTGCCCCGGTGATAGTACACGATCGTGCATATGAGCCCTACATCATATCACTGACATGTGGAGATTCCACTGCTAGCTGCTGTACCTCTTGGTAAGGCGCGATAAAAGCTTGTCAACCATTTGCTTAAAGCTTATTCCCTCAGTGCTAAGCCTCCACTTTTATTACACCCACTTCCCTGCATCTCTGTCGCACTCGCCAGACACCATCAATCAGAGGACTATGTCAAGTCGTAGGTCTGGGGTGGGAGTGGAGGGGAAGAGAAACCTCCACTCAAACTTACTTTGCACAACCATCACTTGGGTGCCGCTGCCATGTACGGTAACAATTGCCCAGGGAGAAATCATCCACTTGGGTGACTCATTCAGATTCCTGCCCTTACACGCCAAATAACTCTGCTATTCCCCAATCGAGGTAAGGGGAAGCAAACACAGAGACAACTGCAAACTCAATCCCATTGCTAGCAAATATTGCTCAGTTAAAGGTGCAGGTGTCTCATTCATCACCCAAAGCAGACACCTTGACCCGAGTGACCTCCTTCCGTTTAATGGGTTACTTTGCAAGGGAAGGAATTCTCTCACTAATTGGTCAGTTGCTGCGTTATTGTTCCGCCCCTAAACTCCAGATTGTGCATCGGGTTGGTAGGCCAGTCACGTCAGGTCGCCTCTCGTTTATTTTTTTTTTACAATAGCCAGAAGCAAATTGGAGGCAGGCAATGGAAGACTTACTGGGTTCCACGTTGAGTGTTGTTCCACTGCCAAAGGTAAGCTTCTCTTCATAGTACCTACCACAGTGCTAGCAGGTGCTGCAAGAATAAGCCCAGCTACATGAGAAAGGGCCGTGAGGGTTTGCGTTTTGCCTTGCTTTTCGTTCTGAGAGCACTTTCAGATGCTACTTGCTTCTAAAGACAGATCAGGTTGCCCCCGGAAACCAATGTGACTTTTTCTTACCGCCCACCCTCAATTAATCTTAATTCCCTTCGCCATGCGCCATTGTGGAAGCACAAGATAATAACAGGAAATTAGCAAATCTCCATGTTACTTCCATTCCTGTTAACTCTCCATTAGCATCTACCTGAAACCAGTTCGTGGACTAAATTGTTGCCACCAACAGCATTTTGTTAGCAGCATGCCCGACATATCATCTTTTCCTCCTTTGACATTTGGTGATGGGGTGAAATATGCAGTTGTGGTTGTGCAGGGGGCTGCTTATGCAGTCAAGCAAAAACAGAGAATGGTGGAGAAACTCAGCAGGTCTGACAGCACCTGTGGAGCGAAACAGAGTCAACTTTTCGAGTTCGTACGACTCTTCATCAGAAACGGATTCGAAACTTTAACTCTGCCCTTTTCTCCCCACAGATGCTGTTCGACCTGCTGAGCTTTTCCAGCGTCTTCTGCTATTGTTACAGATTCCCAGCATCTGCAGTATTTTGCTTTCATCTGCTTATATACTCCCTGCCTTGAGACCTGAATGTACATTGTTGCTGGCAATTGAGGTTCAAAAACCAAACAAAAAAAAAGCCAAGTTTTGAGAATGAAAAACAATGGTCAATTGACTCCAATCTTTGCTTAATTTGTTATACTTGCCAAATGTGAGTATCCCATTCCAGTGACAATATGTAAGTCTGCATTTCAGGCCAATGTCGTATTACTGGGGCCTAGATTTCCAACCTCTGGGCACTCCTTACCTAATTCAGGAGTGAACTGAGTTGCCTGTCTATCTTCCTGAAACTATTCTTGCTTTTAATTTGTGCATCGCGTTGGCTACCTGCCCACGTTGGCCAGTAACCATTCAGCACAAAGTTGCATATAAGTGGAAAGCAAAGAAACTAAGCTTAATGGGCACAACCCTCAGTTGGGTGCCGATGTCAGATTTCACAACAGTGACATAAGAATTCACACAGTGACAACTCACCAGACCAAAAAAAAAACAAAGAACAAAATTCTACCTCATCACCTCAATAAGATTCCAGGCAAAAAACAAAGTTGGAATATTCACCAGCTCTGGCCATCTTACGTGCAAAATTCATACTAAACCCACGTACTGTCACCTGCAAATATTTTTCAGCTTAGGTCAAATGTCACTGACTTGTGTGCACCCAAAGCATGAATGATGGGCCGAATGCATCCCCCTCCCTGTATTAATTGGTGCTACGGGCGCCCAGAAGTTGTTCCAGCGAGTGGCCATTCTAGTAACCCCCACGCTCAGCCATTCCCCTCCCTTTTCGACAAGGTTTAGTCCGCTGAAGGCACATTAGAAGAGTGAATTTCAGTGACGTTATTATTAAAACCAGATTGAAGTTGAAGATATGAGCAAACTTATTTGGTTTCACAGTGAGTGTTGTTCCACTGCCAAGATAAGTTTCTCAGCTCTGTAGGTAGCACAGTGATACTAGCTGTTACAAAACTATCTACAACTGCATGAATTGCAAAGCAAGGGCTTGTTTTTGCCTTGCTTTGAGGTTGAGCAAAGTTTGAGGTTCTCCTTGCATCCGTGTCTAGGCCAGGGGGGAACAAATACAACTGTTCCTCCTCCCCACACTGAACCTGATCCCTTTACTTTGCTGTATATTAAAAGTACAATGATTGGGAAAGGAAATAACAGCACTTCCTCCTTCCTTTCTTCCTGGTAATTTTCCATTAACATGTACACGAAACCAAGCACTGGGGGAGTTTTTGGACGTCAACATGGTTTTGATATAGTAGGCTTGTTGTTGATATAGTAGGCTTTTTGAAGCTCACAGCTTCTACTTGGATACAGGCTTGTGTGTGCGTTTGTGTGTGTGTGTGTGTGTGTGTTTGTGTGTGGGAGAGAGAGAGGGAGAAAGAGAGTCTGTGTGTGATTATGTGTGAGTCTGTGTGTGTGAGAGAGAGAGAGTCTGTGTGTGTTTGTGTTTGTGATTATGTGTGATTGTGTGTGAAAGAGTGTGTGTGTGAGAGAGAGAGAGAAAGAGAATTGTGTGTGCATGTGTTTGCATATGTGTGTGTGCGTGTAAATGTGTGTGGTTTTGTGTGTGTGAGAGAGAGATAGAGTGTGTGAGAGTGTGTGTGAGAGAGAGAGTGTATATGTTAGTGTGTACGTGCGTGCGATTATGTGTGTGTGTGTGAGAGAGAGTCTGAGTGTGTAACTATATGTGTTTGATTAAGTGAGAGTGTTTGTGTGTGAGAGAGTGTATGTGTTTTGGTGTGTGATTATGAGTGAGTGTGTGTAAGAGATAGAGAGTATGCATGTCTATGTATATTTCTGTGTGTGATTGTGTGAGTGTGTGTGAGAGATAGAGAGTGTGGATGTATGAGAGAGATAGGTAGAGTGTGTGCGTTTGTGAGAGAGAGAGAGAGAGGAAGAGAGAGAGAGGGAAAGAGAGAATGGGTTTCTGCTTGCTCCCAGAGCTAGGCCAGGTAAGGTCAGGGTCAAGTAGGACCCAAATGAATTTAATTACCTTTGTTTTACACCATTTTAAATGGAGAAGAAATGGTAAGAAATTGACAGCATTTGACCTTTCCTCATTTCTTGATCATTCGTCATTACCATCTTACGTCAATCTGTTCAACTGATGCTTGACATCAACATGAAATAAGATAGATTCCTTTTTTTCTCGTCGGTGTACCTGCAAAGCTGAGGTGGGTGGGGGAGGGGAGGAGTGCGGGTGGGGGTGGGGGCGGGTAACATGCATTTTCTGCTCTGAGGTTTGATTTCAAACATGCATGTTATATTATAATTCCGCATTCCGAGTTTAAAGCAAAAGTAAACACCACTTGGGAACGAATTTGGTTCTCCAGGAATAAGAAGTGATCGTATCGGAAAATATAACATCCTGAAGGGTTAATAAATAATGTTTCCCCCCGCCCCAAACACACACACACACACAATCCCACATTTGATTTAAACATACTCCAAGTCAAAAAAATGACACACCAGAAATGAACAAAGAGTTGCCAGAGTTTCCTCTTTGCTTCCTTCACCCTTAATTATCCATTTACACCTTCCTGGAACGAATTGCTGCACGAATTGCTCAGTCTCGACAGGATTTTCACCATTTATGAAGTTCGGTACATCATAGACTTTTTTTTGGGTGTGTAAACCTGGAGTGGAGGGGGTGGGTGAGAGTGGGAGAGGGGAGGAGAGGGATGGTGGTCGCTACGAAGCATTCAGCTGGCTTGACATTTGATTGCAAACATCCATGTTTGGTGCTTGGTTAGCATTTAAAACTGGGAAAGCGATATGGCGAGAATGACACATGGATATCTATTCACTCCAATCAATGCTGATTTGGGCCCGACTTTCAAATGGGGGTTTATTATCCCGGTGACAATAGCCAATTGCGAAATTTCACTGCAAACTCACATCATTGAGGCCGGGAGTTACAACTCCTGGTCGCCACAGGGCGAACTTGGGGGTGGGGGTGCGAGTTGATCTGGATAGCTGCCTTGTTAAAGCTTGTTGGACGGGTAACACTGGCTTCAATTTTACGTTGCACACTATTTTCACTCTGCGCCGACACTTGTCAATGCCCAATTCAGCAGGAAACTCTTTTAGGTGGAGCACAATAAAAAAAAAGTAATCATTTCATACTTACTGGGTACAACATTCAACTGGGTTCCGCTGCCAAATGTGAGCTTCTCATAATATGTGGCACAGTAATAACTGCAGGTACAGGAACCTTCCACTGAGGTTGAGGGGGAGGGTGTGCAGGTTGGCACCAATCCCCCCGACACCCGTAGCCCCCCTCCCGTCACCCCCATCCACGAACCCCTTACCCCCCCCCCACCTTCCATCACGCCCCCAAACACCCCCCCCCCCCCCAGCCCTTGCCAATAAGGCTGAAACTTTCACACATTCAGGGTCGGCGCCCCTTTGCCATGTTCACATTAACCCTATCATATTAATTTGTAAAATTACCATGAATGGTATCTCCCATGAATTCTACCATGTGTAAATATCTTATACATGAAGTCCCCTTCTCTGCCTGCCCTCCAATGATTATCCAACACTGCATACACCTGCTAACAGTATGATTCCATTCCGCAAATTGGACTTACTCGGTTCCACAACCACAGTGGTCCCATCACTGATGTCAGTGGGTCAGTGGCCCGTGTCTGATACAGTGACATCGAGCCTGTAATTAACCCTGCCAGTGCTCCAGAAACCCTAGCCCCAGGAATTTCGCCGCTAACCAGTGCATGAACTATTTCTGAAGCTTGGCTCTGATTGCCTGTGCGGATCTATTGGACACTGGATTCAACTGAACGCTCAGTGTGCGGTGTCCTGGTCTCTGGGTTGGAATGGCTTTGCGTCCAAGGGCCTCTCTGAAAACTGGAAATTGAGCACCATACTGGTGGAATGCTGCACTGCCGGAGGTGCGCACCCGAGACCCGCCCCCACCTCTTCCAGGAGACATTAAACCACCGTTCTGTCCGCTCTCTTCGGTTGCCAAACGCTATCCAAATGAAGCATTCGGGGGTGAGCAAGGGTCTTCACCCCAGTGTCCCATCAAACACCGGCACATACATCATAGCGCATCTGTCCACTGTCACATTGGCCGCTTGCACCAAATTCAGGGCAAATTGGCCATTCCCTCTCCAACAATCCCACAGTGTGCACCGATGTCACTCTAAAATAAAAAAATATTACATGGACTGTGAAGCGAGACGTCTGCTTCCGGGATTGTCAACAACACTCTGTAAATGCAACTTCACTCTTACCTCTGTAAGTGCGACTGCCTGCACCGCCTGTCCCCATTCCATCCCCCACCACCAGCAGCCACCACCCCCCCCCCACACCCCACGCACACAGCCTGAAATTCAGGCGCAGCTCGCCCATTAACATTTAACACGTCACGTGACAAGTTAATTTTAGGCTTTCCTTGTACAAAAAGATGGAATCATTATCTTCAATGTTACTCACTTGGCTCTACGATCAGTTGGGTCCCAGTTCCAAACGTTAGTTTAGCAACGTACCCTGACCCACAGTGATATAGACCCATAACTGCAACCTGACTATCCTACCAGGTATCAGTCCATCACAGCCCAACACACAAGGGTAACACACTTCGGACCAGATTTTAATCCACACACAGAAACCCCATCCATCCGCATGGACTTCCCTTGTTGAATAAGCATAATAATATGCCGGGTACCGCAAACCTTTCATGTGTGAAATTAAATTTAACTCCAGTTTAACTGATTATTAACAGATACCAGCCCCCTTTCACAACGTGCGTGAGGCAGCTGACAGCAGAAAATTGCTTACATCTTCCAGATGTAGGGCTGGGGATGGGGAGAGGTGGCATCAGGCGATGCCTTCACATTTTACTCAATTGGTTCCATCGTAACCCTCATCTCACTCCCCAATATTGGTGCGAATGGCCTTATCCAAACATGCTGCAGAGAGGCAGGCGAACACAGGGACACCTTCAACAGCAGATGTCCCGCAGAGACAGCTCGGAGAAACATGTTGGCCTGCTGTGCGGTTTTTAATGTATTCTGTGCTTAACGGGGCACTTCTGGTTTTAAACCCCTCGGGCACATTGAATCAATGGCAGTTTATACTCAGTTGGTTCCACCAGAAGTTTGGTCCCTTTGCCGAAGGTAATCTTCTGCAGCACAGTGCTGAATGTCTGTGCAGAAAGCCGAGACCAGACAGAGGCTATGCCATCAGGGAAACTGTAGGCCTGATGACTAGGTACATTTGGCCCGGCACAATATTCACTGGCCTCCATTCCGTCAAACAGATATGGAGGGACCAGAGGAGGTGCAAAATTATTTACAAGGTTGATAACCCCTAATGATTGCTTTTAGAACTTGGGATTCATTTCTCCAGCCAAGCAAAAAGTGTTGGGGGGTGGGGGGGGGAGTGGGTGGTGGTGGGGAGGGTGTTGTTGGGGTTAGGGGTGGAGTGATTCTGGGGCAACAGGGTAGAGATATTTATAAGTAGTAGTGAGTTCGATAAGATAGACTTTTTCACTCGTTGGGGAATCCCCCCCCAAAAATGAATAGTGGCGTCCACATTTTAATATGGTTTCCAATAAATCCAACTGGGAATTGAGGAGAAACCTCTTTACCCAGAGGGCGTTGGGAATGTTGAAATTAGCTGCCACATGGAGTGCTTCACGTGAACACCATTGATAACTCACAGGGGATGCTGCTTTAGAGAGTTGAAGCGGAAAGCATTCGAATTGATTGAGTGACGTGAGGTAGGGTGTGATCAGAATCACCCGAAGCACAGGCAATGGGCCTATAGCTGCTGGACTGAATGGCCCACTTCTCTGTTCCAGACTCTGCTCGAATCAATGCACCAAATCATTTCCAACGCACAGCGCGGGTGTGGCTGCGGCCTAGCAGTTTGACAAAGGGCATATATCAATGTTCCAGAGCGGAAAGGGCTGCGCCAGGCCCCACTAACGAGTAGACCCATTAGCAACATGGGGTCGTGTGCGGAATTCAATGAAACCCGCCTCATCCCAGCCCGACTCGTTCTGGGAAAGGTTGCTTTACTACAAACCCAATCAGTTTTCCTTGGAGCATTCGGGCATCACGGGTCACCTGGCGACTCTCAGCACATCTGAGCTGCTGAGTCGTGTGAGGAAACTCTGATGTACACATGGAAAAGGCGCACTTCTCCCTACCCGTACAATTTCCTCGCATTATCTTTCTGGACGGCAGTTTGCAATTCCTCCCCCCCCACCCCACCAACCCCCAACCCGCCCCTATTTTTGCAATGAGAGCTTTGTGCAGAATTAATCTTCTGAAAAATTAATACCAATAGCTTATACTCACTTGGCTCCACGGTCAGTTTGGTCCCAGCACCGAATATTAGGGGTGTATAATCATTTGTATACACAGTGATAAAACTCCATCTGAAAACTCAAGGGCACGCCCATAACCTTCAAATAGTTTTCGATACTCTACTGGCAAGTTCACCAAGTCCCACCACACAAAGCTATTTATTGCAGTTTGCTTGGGTTAAACAGTTAATCCTCAAACCCTACAGCCTTGGAAACGATCCGCAGCTCTCCTTCAATTTTGCATCATAAGAAATCATGATCGCCAGTTCCCAACTGACAGATCCAAGCGAGGCAAAGGGCGGGATAATCCTCTTTTTTTTTGCTTTCGAACGAAATTCTCAGAGCGTTACGAAATAGGCTGCAATTGGGATATCGGTAGAATTGGAACCAAAGGCAATGTACATCCCCGACCCCACCATCGGCAACTGTTCCTCAACATTGCGATTTTTGGCGCCATATATGGCTGCCTGGCTTAATGGAGCCTTGGGCATTGGGCCACATTACACAATGCAACATAAACATGACTTCTAATTTCAGGCAGGCTCCTTAACATTAGAATTCACACATACACGCACACACACAAAACACCTCCAAATGACACTTAAAATATTCTGGCCCTCGTTCTCAGAGTAAAGCGTCGGCCATTTTGGCTTGAGTTGAAGAGATGTCCCTTGACTCAAAGGGCTGCGGGCCTTTGCAATTGTCCAGCCCAGAGGGTTGAGGATGCTCAGCCGATGCCTATATTCAAAACGGTGATTGATAGATTTTCATTTGGTGATAGATAGATTTTTTGGGAGGTGGCGCTAAGGGGATCAAGGATATTGGGACAGGCCAAGTAGAAATTGAGGTCGAATCACAGTCGTGATCTTAATGAACTGCTCAATCCTGCTCCTATTTATTATGTCTGTAATGGTGCCCACGGTCCACGCTATACAATCCCCCGACCCCCACTCCGCACTCTGACTGACCCTGCATTTTGGTGACATTGAAGCTTCGAATGCTGCGAGACTGACGCCCTTAAACGGTTCAGTGCACAAACCCCCCCAGCTCAAGTCAGACTTCGCTCCCAGTGCACTAACACACACACACACACACTCACAGGCCTGACTTGGTGATAAAGGCCCGTTAAAGCCTTCGGGGAAACCAGAAACACAAGGGTTGGTATTTACTTTCTGGGACCGCTCCAGTCAATCTGGTTCCCCGCCTCCCGCATCCCTCTGAGCCCCAACGACAGCTACTCACCCCAAACCCCGTAAATATCATCGACACATGAAATAACGCCGCGACTAAACCTCTAAGCTAGGTCGGGGTGGGGGGTGGGGCGGTGTTGGCGGTGTTGGGGTGGGGGGGAAATTTAAAATTAAATAAATAAAATATGTGGAGTGATCCACAATGACCGACTTACTGGGTTCCACAATCAGCTTGGTCCCGTTGCCGAAGATCAACGGATAGGTTGTTCCATATGTTGCACACGATTAAATCCAATAACAAGATCCATGTTAGCCGCCCTCCACATGCCCGGGAAAAGCCGTTCCCTTGTCTGGGGGATGGGTCAGGCCGGTGAATGAACGGGACGTGTCTTTATTATGCAGCACTGGTTGGGGAGGGTGCAGATTCAATCCCTGAATAGCCAGGAGGGGGAAAACAAGGCGACACTGAAAGAATGGGAAAGGGGGCAAAGGTCCGGGGGGAGGTAATGTAGGGGGATCCAGGTTAACAGCACGGAGTGGGGGCTGGCGTGGAGTGTGTGTGTGTTGAGAGCGGTTGGTACCGTCCCGTAGGTTATTGTACGAGCGCTCAAGGAGATTCAGCTACTGTGGTATCCCTGTAATCCCCACAGTGATACAAGTCAGTACAAAAACTCCTCACTCGCTGCTCCAGCTGAAAGTGTCACATGACCTTCTACAGCAGCGATACAACAGCAATTTACTCATTCAATGGAGGTGGGCGTTTCTGGCTGGGCCAGGATGAATTGCCAATCCCTAATTGCCCTTCGTTCAGAGAATCAACAACATTGCTGTTCAGACCAGAGCAGGTGAGAAGGTCAGTTTTCCCTTCTCTAAAAGGGCGTGCGTGACGCCGAAGGGTATTTTGTATTTTACAGCAATCACGGTCATGATCAGACTCTGAGCTGCAGACTCTTATCGAATTCAGATTCCAACATCCGCCTTGGCGGGACTGGAACACGCATCTCGCACGGAATCAACCCTGGGTCTCTGGATTACTGGAGCAGCGACAGTGCCACTGCCCCTCATGGAAGCGCCTTTACCGCAGTAAAATTCTTCGCCGGGCAAAAGGACAGGATCGGATGGTCGACAGTTTGCAAGGGCTGAAGGTGGGAGAAGGTTGCAGAGCTAGCGACAAGAGAACGCATCGCGGGATTTGATGGCAAGGGGTCTAATTTTAAAACCCAGCCGTTGTTTGGCCGAAAGTCAATGTTGGTCAGCGTTTTATCTTTAAATATTCTTTCATGGGATGTGAACACATTGGAGAGAGTGCAGAAGCGATGAACCAGAATGATCCCAGGGATGAGAAGCTGCGGCTATGCGAATAGTTTGGAGGGGTTGGAACTGTTCTCCTTGGAGAGAAGAAGGCTAAAAGGACATTTGATTGAGGTGTTCAAAATCATAAGGACAGAGTAGATAGGGAGAAACTGTTCCCACTCGTAAAAGGATGGAGATGGGAAGGGCACAGATTTAAAGTGATTTGCAAACGAAGCAAATATGACGTGAGACGGAAACGTTATTCACACAGCGAGTGGTTCGGGTGCGGGATGCACTGACCTGGGAGTGTGGTGTAGGCAGGTTCAATCGAATCAATCATGAGATGATTATTTCAATAGAAACAATGTGCACGGGTACGGGAGCTGGACGAGGGATGGCTGGAGACAGGGCAATGGCACGAGGTCATAATGCTCATTTGGAGATGTCCTCTTAATCTGCATGCTATTATTATTATCAGACACGACAGGCCGAATGGCCTCCTTCTGTGCCGTTGTGATTCTGTGATGTGACCATCGCTGGCAAGACCAGCATTTGTTGCCTATCCATAATCGCCCTGAATTGAGTGGCTTGCGAGCACATGTCAGGAGGGCAGGTAAGAGTCAAACGCATTCCTGTGGGGCCGGAGACCAATGAGGCCCGGCCAGGTAAGGATGGTAGATTTACATCACTGAACCAGATGGATTTTGCTTGAAACAATTGATTCATGGCCACCTTTACTGGGACTAGTTATCAACTCCCAATTTCCTAATTGAATCCAAAGTCCACCAAACTGTCGGGGTGTGAATTGGACCCACGCCCACCAGCATCCGGCTTGGCCCTCCGGATTCCTATTTCAGTGACATGACCACTACATCATCTCTCTTACTGGCGGAAGCCGGCTTGGTGGGACTGAAGGTCTGGATTTGGATGAACTCAAATTTACGGAGTGAGTAAGTTCGGGTGAAAAGAAATAATTGAATAGTCGAATTCATAAACAACAAAGACATGGATGATCTTTTCACAAGCAGTTCAAGCTGCTAGGTGGACATAATAGAGGATTATTCAGCTTCTCCTTCTGAAGATAAAGTGAGGAACTGATACAAAATTTATTATTTGCTTGTCTTCCCACTGGAATCACTGAGGATCTGGAAGAACCCAATGCACCAGGTGTTGCTTCCTGTCCACGTTCCCGTTTTAAATTTCATTTGCCACGATTTAATAGATACTTTCTATCGAAACTTGTCGCCAGGACTGACATGGAATCCACAGTTGAGGTGCAACAAAGCCTTTCTACACCACACTGCAGCTACAGAGTAACCAGCTCCCCCAACTTCCATTTTACACACAATTGCATTAAATGCACCACACCTTCAGGCTAACAGGCCCATGCTGTTGTTTCTGTTCAAAAGGAGCCTTCTCAACCCCCTTCACCCAACCAATGAGCGTAACCTTCTACTCCTCTCCCCCAGTGCACTCATTGAGTTTCGACTTAAAGAAAGGAGAGAGAAAGGAGGAGACAACCGGGACTTGCAATGCTAGTCAGCTTCACACCATCAGAGGGAAAGTGTTGAAATCCGCTATTGAGGAAGACTTCACAATGCAACTAGAAAAGCAGAGTATGGTCTGGTCAACCAAAGTCTACATGGTTTTCGGAAAGGGAAATCACGTCTGACAAATGGGTTAACGTTTTGGCTAATGGAAAGAGCCGGGTGGATCAATGGGAAGCAGTAGACATGGTATATTACACAGCATGTATAGTACATTACAGGAAGAATGGGATTGCACTGGAGACGGTGCTGTTGAGACTTACCAGGATGCTGCCAGGGCCGGAGGGCCTGAGCTATGCGGAAAGATTGGATAGACTGGGGTTGTTTTCCTTGGAGCAGTGAAGACTGACAGGGGATCTGATAGATATGTATAAAATTATGATGGTCATAGATAGGATGGATTGGAAGGCACTCGTACCATTAGTAGAGGGTACAATAACCAGGGGGATATTAACCAGGAGGCATAAATGTTGGTGTGAATGATGACGACATGTGCTTGAAATTAACGTCGGTTGCGTGTAACCAATGGTTCATATTTCCAAACCTGCCCCCTTTGTCTTTTGCCTAAACCCCTGTGACTGAGGATCGGGAGACAACAGCATGCCAACTGCTTTGCTCAGTGAGTGACTGGGGGACCGGGTGTCTTATTTAGCCAAGGGCCCAAGAAGCATGAGGTCAACCGCGCTGCTCAGCCTATAGCTGGGCTTCCTGCCCAGTGAATAACTCGACATTGTTCCAATCCCTGTACTGACTCTGTCTCGCTGGACATCCACCTCGGGAGTATCACACCCAGAGGGAGGAAGCCGGTGGACATCATTAAAGCTTCTTTTTGTTTTGTATTCACCAGGTCACAGGGAAGTAGCAGAAATTATCTATCAAGTGACGCTTTGGCCAACTTAAGTCGTATATGAACCTGACAGAGGTAATTGTTTGAGTGGGGTGGCTGAGAGAGAGAGAGAGAGAGAGAGACATTGAGTAGCTGTGATAATCCCAGAATATCACTACCTGTAAGGTCCGCTCCAAGCCACTCACCATCCTGTCTTGGAATTGTTTCTTGGAATCGGAGAATTTGTTTGATGAATTTCAGATGTAGCTCACCTCCTCCCACATCAAAGCCTTCAGACCAGCTGCCTTTAATCCAAATAAGTCACACACACACACACATACACATACACACATATACACACACACACATATACACACACACACAGACACACACAAACACAGGCACAACTATTTTGCAATAAATTCCAATAACATTATGCGAATGATTATATCTTCCTGACTTTAAAAAAGGTTAATATTGGGCATTGTTTCAGCAAAGCGCTTCTGAAATTCTCTCTATGCTGCATCACAAGATCTCTGAACTCGGTTTTGGGTCTGATCTCCAGAATCTGTTCCTGAGCTTGTTGAGCAAGACTGAGTCCATTACCGGGGAACGCTGAGCGCCTTTAATGCTGACACTTCAAGATATTGGATCCGGGAATCCGTTGCGTGTGTGTGTGTTTGTGTGTGAGTAATTTCAAGGTCGTTTATTAAGCTTATTAAGAAGCAACCAGTTTTGATATGGCAGCTCCACGGAACTGACTGGGAATATGAGCAACTCGTGGCAGTGCAGAGGCGTTTTAGCCATTCAGGAGGACGGTTGGCACAGAGTGTGAACTGATGTCAGTCAGTCGTGATAACAGCATTCTGCTCGCCAACCGAAATCTTAGGGAGCTCTTCCCTCTGTCTTCGTCCTCCACTGCTGGTCCAGCACCTTGGAATAAATTCTGACCAGTCAACTGCCTAATTAGGTATCTGTGGCCCCAAAGCCTGACACTGAACAGCTGCCACGGCCCTTGGTGACACATGTTAATAAGCTGGACTTGGATGTCTAGGTAACATTTCAAAGTTTACTTATGATGGGGTTCGTAATAATGAGATGAACAGCGAGGAGACGGATGAGAATCATAGGCAGAGAGTTGGCAAATGGAATTTGACGCAGGGAGGAATGACTCTCAAACCTGAAATTCTTTGTCCGGGACCATTGCAGCTTAAGGAGCGGTTTGACAGGAGCCCCCAGAGTCCTGGAGGCCTTGGGAGAGTCAATTGTAGAGGGACCTCTGCCGGCGAGCAGGAGGGTCCCTGAGCAGAGAGCACACAGGTGGCAGGGCAATTGGCCAATGGAATGGACGCCCCAAGTGCAGATGTGAAAATTTACCCAGTCAGTTGCGCCAATCTGGGTTAAACGGCCAAGTAGCTGGTAGAGCGAGAGAGAGAAAAAAATCAATGAATGCTTTCAAACTGAAGTTGGATCAGTGATTGTAAATGAGATGACAATGGCGAGTCCATGTTGGAAACATAGAAACTGGGAGCAGGAGGAGGCGATTCAGCTCTTTGCACCTGCTCCACCAATTCGATATCGTCATGGCTGATCCTCTATCTCAACGCCACATTCCCACTTTTTTCTCCACACCCCTTGATGGCCCTGATATCCAAAAGAAAATCAATTTCTTTCTTGAATATAGTCAGCGAGCGGGCATCCACAGCTTCAGTGGTAGAGAATTCCACAGGGTGATCACAGTCTGAGACTAACTGAAGCGTTTTTGAATGGGCAGGCACAGATGTAATGGGCCAAATGCTCTCCTTCCGCTCTTTATGCTAATTTGACTCTATGAAATGTGTATCAATGGTGGATTTATTGGTGGTTGATTGTGGCGGAAACTATTGCATTCCCTGCGGCTCTGATTTTTTGCACAGGTCTCTATCTGATCCGCCTCACTGTGGTACTGTGCACAATAATAAGTCGCGGTATCTCCCGTTGTCAAAGTCCTGATGTCCAAAGCGAAGAGATTCTTTGAAACCTCTTTGGAAGCAACGACTCGATCCCTGACCTCAGGATTGTAATCGTTGCTGGATGCAGAGTAGTACCGAACAAGCCATTCCAGTCCCTTCCCGGAACGTTGCCGGTACCAAAGCATGTTGTAGCTCCCGAGGTCGAATCCGCTGGTTTTACAGGCCAGGGTCAGGGATTGTCCGGGGACCCCACTCGCTGCCTCTGGCTGACTCAGCACCACATCCGACTGGACGCCTATTGAAGCAAAGAAGCATTAATATTATTGAGCTGTGTAAGTCTCTCCCGGGGGAGGGATTAAAAATCAAAGAGCAAGATTTTATGGAATACCGAGCTACTTACCGGATAGGAAACCCAGAAGTAGGCCGAGAAGTATCGCGGACATCATGTTTCTAGACCCTGTGTTGAATTAGGCAGCCCGATCCTCCAGTTAAGGGAATTGGAGGGTTGTTGGACTCTGCTCCACAATCACAACGGGTTTATCCAATCGACAGAGCTTGGGTTCGATGACACACACTATTGGTTGCCTGCAATCGACGTCACTGCAAACCTATCCCCATCAACAGGCGAGTGCGTGTCAGCAAAGATTCATTGGTAAACCTGGTGACATGAAAAATGTTCCTGGTGTTTCCCTTCATAACACTGGCTCGAGCGCAAATTTCATTTCCCGACTGATGTTCGGGTTATTTCCTTCCAATGTTCCAGCAAGTTGGATTACACAATTGTATCTCACATCGGATCCGAACCGCTGCGCCGACTCTCTGAAGGTACTATCTTAATAGTCCCACTTCTCCGCTTTATTCCACAGGTTCCTATCTGCTCCCCTTCAAACTGTTTATTCAATCCTGTGGGAAAGTTATTACTGAATCAGTACCTCACCTCTCATGCATTCCGACATTCCAGATCGCAGCACTCCATGTCCCAATGCAGCAAGACCCGGACAATATCCAGGCTTGGGCTGAGAAGTGGCTAGTCACATTCGCGCCACACATGTGCCAGGCAATGACCATGTCCAACTAACGAGAATCCAACCATCGCTCCTTGACATTCAATGGAATTCCCATCACTGAATCCCCCACCATCAGCATCCTGGGGCTTAGCATTGACCAGAAACTGAACTGGACTGCCATATAAATACTGTGGCTGTAAGAGCAGGTCAGGGGCTAGAAATCCTGCTACGAGTAACCCACCTCCTGACTCCCCAAAGCCTGCCCACCATCTACAAGGCGCAAGTCAGGAGTGTGATGGAATACTCCCCACTTGCTCGGATTGGTTGGCGAGTGGGCTCTGATTGGTAGAAGCAGCTCCATCTGGTGCACTCTCCATGACAACCTCCCTACCAATCAGAGTCCAGCTGCCAACCAATCAGCACTCTCTTCTCATGCAGTATGTTGACATCTGTATTTTCTTGCCAATTGTCCTGATGGGTGCAGGGCGAGAAGATTCGACTAAAAAATGTCTCGTTTATGCAGCAACGATCGAACTTAAATCGCAAGATTTATGGGGAAAGCGACAGTGATATTATCCTAATGTTGGAGGATCAATCCTCTTTCTTTAATTCTTTCAGGGGATGTGGGCATCTCTGGCTCGGCCAACATTTATTATTCACCTCTAATCGCCCCTGTTCAGAGGGCTTTTAGGAGCCAGCACTCAACACTGTTGAGCCAACACTATTGCTGTGGGTCTGGTTTCACATGTAAGCCAGACCCAGTAAGGACGGCAGATTTTCTTCCCCAAAAGTGATGAGTGCGACGGATGTGTTTATTATGGCAATCAGGACATCATTTAGCATTTTAATTCCAGGTTCTATTTATTGAATTAAAACTCCACCACCTGCTGTGGTGGGTTTGAACCCGGGTGGCCAGAGGATTGACCTGGGTTTCTGGATTACTAGCTCAGTGACAATGGAGCAACACCATCGCCTCCCCCACCGATCCTCTTCTGAGCTGTGTAAGACGATGAGGTGATGAACTGCCAAAAGAAATGGATTAATTGGTGTTACACTATGGTGGAAACTGTTGCATTTGCTCTTGTTTCGGGTTTTTTTTTTTGTACAGACCTGGGTCTGATCCCTCTCACGGTGTAGCTGTGCACAAAAACAAGTCGTGCTGTCTTTCACCGTCAAACACCTGATTTCCAAGCAAAGGGATGGTTTGGCAGGTCTTTGGAAGCAGTAAACCGCACTCTCGCCTCCTGGTGGTACCGATTTGTGTCGGCAGCATAGGATAAAACCAGCCAATCCGGCCCCTGCCCGGCACACCGCTGGTACCAAGGCCCACTAAGGTCGAACCCGCTGATTTTACAGGTCATGGTCAGGGACTGTCCGGGAAGCCCCGTCTCTACCTTTGGCTGAGTCAACACCACATCCGGCTGGACACCTTCAAACACACAAATACACAACAAAAAACTAGCAGTAATGGTGCCCAGCAGCCCAGATCCCTCTGAGTGGCAACCTCCAGAGGGATATCGAGCGGAACAGAGGCAGGACAGGGACTGGGACAATGTCGGGTCACTCATTGGACAGGATGCCCAGCCACATTGTGGACAACACCATTGACCTCATGCTCCTTGGGTATTGGCTGACTAAGATAGCTGGGTCTCCCCAACCCCCACCAATCACTCCCTGAGTAAAGCAGTTGATGGGCTGTTCAGATCCTGATCAGCTGTTGCGGGGGGGGTGGGGGGGGTGGGGTTACTGAACTGACAGATGGGGGCAGGTTTGGAGAACAGAAACCATTGGCTGCAATCAGCCGCCCATCGATTGCAAACAAACGGCATCATCGCTCTTGTCAAGGCAGACAGAGCGTGTGCAAGGTGTGCTCATTAAAACATCAATGCTCCTGGACAGACACGACAAGGTAGAAACTGAGAGGTTTTATTTATTATTATTACAATCCCCACCACTCTCCCCCCCTCCCCCAACCTTGGGTGGGTTTTCTAGAATGCAGGGTTAATGCCCCAGGACAAAGCTGGGTCATTTTGGATCTGCTGAGGAGACATTTCTTCATTCAGGTTGTGGCGAGACTTTGGAACTGGGCAGCTCAGAGACTCCTGCAAGTTCCACTGCTGATCATATCTTTCACTTTCTCTCTCTCTCTCATTCTTGTCACTGTCTCTCTTCCTCTCATACTCAAGATGTATCTTCCTATATCTTTCACTTTCTCTCTCTCTCTCTACCTCCTGTTTGTCTCTGTCTCCCTTCCTCTCTGTCCCTAAACCTTTCACTTTCTCTCCCTCTTTCTCTCTCCCTCTCTTTATCTCTCTCTCTCTCTGTCTCTGAAGTTTGTCTCTGTCTCGCTTCCTCTCTGGCCCTATATCTTTCACTTCCTGCTTTCTCTCTCTCTCTCTCTCTCTCTCTCTCTGTTTCATGCTTGCCTTTGTCTCTTCCTCTCTTACCTCATAATGCCTGCCCCTATGACTTTCTCTCTCTCTATCTCTCTCTGTCTCCGGCTTCACTCCTGTTGAGTCGGAGCATTCTCTGTCCTGCCAGCTGTTTTCTTGCTGCAGGAGGCATTGTGTGTGGAGCACTGTGTCAGACGAGGCGCAGTAGTAGATGGCCCCGTCCTGAAACTCAGCGCTGAGTAGCTGCAAGGCCAACAGGTTCTGATCCCGGTACAGCCAGCCTCTGAACCTGTCTTCGAAGCCGTCCCCGTAATGATCTCCGGAGCTGTAAACCCATTCGGGCATCTGCGCCTCTCTCCACCGGTACCAGTGAAACGTGAGCGGCCTCCTGTTGCCGAGCAGCCTGCAGAGCAGAACAGCTCCTCCGCCTTCCACCAGCTACCCATTGGCTGCCGTCTGCTCTAGCTGCTGTTGGGATTGGGCGCAACCTGTACCTGGGTGACCAATCAGGACAAAGGGTGTGAGAAATGGAAGGGCAGAAGAGAATACGCATACTTAATCATCTAAACTCAGTGGGACTATACACTAACTGGTGCTCCCAGTCACACAGGGATAGGCTGTCCCACTTTTGCCAGTAGAGTACAAAAACAGGGAAGTCTTGCTAAAACTGTACAAGGCACTAGTTAGACCACACCTGGAACACCGGGAACAGTTTTTGTCCCCTTATCAAAGTGCAGATGCATTGGTGCTGGAGACATTCCAGAGAAGATTCACTTGGTTGACCCTGGGGACGGAGGGATTTTCTTATGAGGAGATGTTAAGTAGGTTGGGCCTGTACTCATTGGGGTTTAAAAGAATGAGAGGCGAACTTACTGAAACATATCAGGTTCCTAGGGGGCTTGACAGGGTAGATCCTGAGAGGATGTTTCTCCTTGTGGGAGGGTCTAGGACCAGAGGGCATCATCTCAGAGTAAGGAGTCGTTCACTGAAAACAGAGATGAGGGGGAATTTTTCTCTCGGAGGTTAGTCAAACTGAGGAATTATTTACCGCAGAGGCCCGTAGAGGTGGGTAAGTATATTCACGGCTGAGATAGACAGTTTTTTTTTTAATCAGTAAGAGAATCAAGGGTTATGGGGAAAATGCAGGAAAGTGAAGTTGAGGATTATCAGAACAGCCACGATCTCATTGAATGGCGGAGCAGACTTGATTGGCCGAATGGGTTACATCTCCATCCACGTCTCTTATGATCTTATCGCTGACAAGGGCAGCATTTGTTACCCGTCCCTAATTGCCCTTGAACTGATTGGCTGTGCTTGGCTACTTCGGGGGGTGATGGGGTTGGGGGGGCAGTTATGAAGCAACCGCATAGACTGCGGGAGGTCTGGAGTCACATGTAGGCCGGGCCGGGTAAAGACGGCAGATTTCCTTCCCTAAAGGAGGCATAGGGAAGCAGAGGGGCTTTTGAGACAATCGGTGGCAGTGGTAGTAGTTTCATGGTCACTTCAATTCCAATTAAATTCCAATTGAATTGAAATTCTACAGTGCAGCGGGGTGGGAGATGAACCCATGTCCTTAGATCATTCGCCTGATCCTCCGGATGACCGGCCCGACTGACATTGCAAATTGTGCTACCCACCGCAACCCCCAACCAGCAACCCAGCAAAACAATGAAAAGCTACGGCAGCGTCGAAGCAGGAGAGGCTTCTACACAAATAAAGTGACTCACGTAGAAATGAGGAGAAATTAATGCCCCTATCACTTTGAAGGACAACCTGAGAGCGATCTCAAGCTGCTGGTGTGGGTCCAGCGAGAGACAGCACAAGAAAGACGTCGTCTGAGAACGTGCTGCCCCGGCCCGAGTCTCCACCATCCAGCCCCTCTGTGGGTGAGCACATGGAAATGATTTGATGCTCACGCTCCAGCCCCCGGGACAATAAACCAAGAGGTTGCAGCAAGATCACTTGGCAATTGCACAAAGTGAAAACAAATAAACACAAACACACACACACATACACACACAAACAGACATATTGCGACGACTCCGGAAATTGCGAGACAACACCCAGAGTTTGCAATCCGGAAGTCTGGCCTTTGCATTCAGACCCTCTTGTGCCGCAGTGAGATACCGAGTCTCCGTAAGGGCGGAGCCGGGCTTGACAACGAATAGCCAAAATTTGCAACTCACCCGCAGGCTCTGTAAGAGCGGTCCCTGTCTTTGCAAGTGCGGGTCCAGTCTTTTTCAAGAACGGATCGAGTCTTTTGAAAAAGCGGTTCCAGTCTTTTGCAAGAGGGGATCCAGTCTTTAGCAAGACCGCATCCAGTCTTTTGCAGGAGCGGATCCAGAATTTTGCAAGAGCGGATCCAGTCTTTGCTCGAGCGGATCCACTCTTTTGCAAAAGCGGATCCAGTCTTTTGGAAAAGCGGATCCAGCCTTTGCAATAGCGGGTCCAGCCTTTCGCAAGAGCGGATCCAGGTTTTTGAAAAGCGGATCCAATCTTTGCAAGACCGGAATCAGCCTTTGCAAGAGTGGATCCAGTCTTTGCAAGACCATGATTTATATTTGCTTAAAAGGTGCCAAGTATTTAATTGTTACACAAATGACAATGAGCATTCACTTATGAACTGTCATGAAGGGCTATGAACGTGTAAAATGTTACTGGAGTGTTTTATTGACTCTCTAAATTACGTTTGGTTTGACCGTCGTAAGTTACCTTTAGGTTTTGACTTTTGTTTCTGCAGTTTCCCTTTCAGCGGCTGCTTTTCAATTTTGGCCCCCGACCTTTGCTCATTGAATTTATTGGCTCTGACTCGAGGAGAGTTAAATCCGTGGACAATATCTCCACCTACCGCTCAGAATTGGGTACTGCAAGGACATTTCGGTCCTGCTGAGAGCCTGCGCCGAGCTGTGATGGCGGGGGAGGGTTCAGGATTGTGCCAAAAGTTCGCCGGAATCTCCTCCATTTGCGCCCATTCTGACCGCCCCAACGACGTTGCACGGTCTCAGCTAGCGGGTGCTGCACTTGGATTCCACTTGGGAGAACACTGAGCGCCAAATATGCACTCCTGGCTCTGTTGTTGTGAGCCAAGGGGAGACATTCTGGACACTCGGCGCTCTTAGCGACCATTCTGCTCCACTATTCCATCCTCTCCGCCCTTTTTCCCCCATCTGAATCTCCCTTCTCACCCCTGCCACCACCTACTCCTCCCCCTCCCCCCAACCCCCTCCCGCCACACACACCCCACACCAGCCCTGCCCTTTTCGGGAAAGGACGGAATCAATTGGCATTAATCGGCGGGAATGTGACCAGGGATTGAGGCGGAAATAATCCCAAAAGCATCAGAAATCCAGTGCAAGTTCTGTCTACAGGAACTGCTTGGTGTAGGGGAAGCAGCGGTGAAAGTCTAGTGGCACATCCAGTGGCACCTGTTGTCACCGCGCTTATGAATATATCTCTCTGTCTGCTCATCAGGTGATGTATCCTTCTGCCTACTTCTCTGTCCATCACCTGTGTGTCAGTCTCTGTCCAGCTAACATATCTGTTTCTTCTTTTAATGTACCAGCCTGTCAGCTTGTGTATCTATCTATCTACTTTTCTATCTCCCTACTTTTTTTATTTATTTATCTAGATACCTATCTATCTTTCCATCCAACTTTCTAAATATCTCTCTATTTATCTATCACTCTATCTATCTATCTGTCTATTTATCTCCATGTCTGTCTATGTATGAACGTATCTATCAGTTTATCTGCCTACCTATCTATCTGTCTACCTGTCTACTTAACTAACTGTTTCTGTCTGCCTGTCTGTCTATTTATCTGTCTATCTATCTATCTGTCTATCTATCTATCTATCTATCTATCTAACTGTCTATCTATCTGTCTATTTATCTATCTATCTATCTATCTATCTATCTATCTATTCTTCTACCTATCTATCTATTTATCTATCTATTTATCTATCTATCCAATTATCTATCGCTCTATCTATCGCTCTGACTATCTATCTGCATGTCTGTCTGTTTATGTGTCTACCTATCTATCTGTCTGCCTGTCTATCTAACTAACTGTTTCTGTCTGCTTGTCTGTCAATCTATCTGTCTGTCTATCTCTCTCTCTCTATCTATCTTTCAATCTGTCGATCTATCTACCTATCTATCTGCCTATCTGTCTATCTGTTTGCCTGTCTCTCCACGTCTTGATGCCATGCTTCTCAGTCGGCCCGCAGTCTGACAGAGGGACATTGGACCCCGTAATGCAGGGATCCCCAGTCTCTCACGGCCTGGGAGCAGCCGCAGTTTATGTATGGGTGGTTGCCCTCAAGGTCCCAGAGTCTGTGCGTGCGCGGCGTTAAGACGCAGAAGTATTCTCTGCGATCCTCAGCTGTCACCTGCGAAACCGTTAACCTGAAAACTCTGTAGGTTCTGCTCAGAGACGAGGCAACGTGGTGCCTGGCGAACGCGGTGCTGTCGCTGAAGCCGTCGGTGCAGCGTATCAGGATGTACTGGGCGCCCAAGGGCAGGGCTTCCCGGTACCAGAACGGGCAGGCCCTCTCCACCTCTGTGTAGGAGCAGCTCATGGTCACCGTACCTCCCTGCTGAACGGTCACCTCTGGCTCCGGCTTTTCAAGGAACGAGGATTCAACGACACTGCCTGAGGGACAGGGAAGAAAGCATTTAGTGGAGGCTCAGGCACTGTGAACCGGAAAAGTGGAGTAGCAATGGGGCACTGGTCATGTCAGTAAACGAATAACTCCAGCTGCGGGGACGTGGGTCTAAAATGCAATTCATTTCAAATTAAATTCAATTCATCAACCTTGAATATAAAGCTAAGGGTGACCCATGACAATTATCCAAAGCAATAGCCGTCAACATATGGTAGTAACTAACAGAACAAATAATGCATTTAAGTCAAATGAATTTAAGCAAAGGCAGGTCAGAATGTGGAACTTGCTGCCTCAGGGAGTGGTTGGAGACAGTATTGATATATTTAGTGGAACACTTGAAAATGCAGCAGGGAGAACGGAACAGAACAACACAGGGAACTGCATGTAACTGGTCAGTAACATTCCTGGTGGGGTTTGGTCGGAATTGATGATATTCACAGGCTTGAATGACCCATTTCTCCTCCGCATTCTTTTTCCTCGATAATGTAAAACTGAGAGAAAACTCGACCCAGTGAACCCGGGAGAGGATCAGTTAATGAGCGGAAAGGGTACAAATTGTCAGAGAGCCGGAAGAGGCAGTTCCCAGTGAGTAACAATAAAACCACTGCGGAAACTGAACACGCTGAGCACAACTGACAACTTAGAGAGTTTGGGGCAAGTCCCCACTATTGCAATAAGCGCAAACAGCACAAAGAATACGTGCAAAAACGGGAATTTAAAATTTAAGAAATAAGGGGAAATTAATTGCTACGTGGGGAGCTTCGTTATCTGATTGTGTACCAGGGAACCGGGAGAGATCCTGAGTGTTTACTTTATACCGTTGTGCGATGATTCTTAAAGAACATTAATATAATTATACAGTAAAATCCGTGCTTAAACTGAAGTGTCTGCAACGTGGGCATATTCATTCTCCCACAAATTGTAACCAAATAGTTTTCTAAAGGAATGCGCCTGTGATTGTCCTGTGGGTGATATTGCCCCTCCTCTCGTGTCTCGCAGCAAAATATTAACCAAATTCGAAACATAAAAACAAAATTCTGGAAGTACAACCAGAAAGAGAACGAAGTTTCCAGTCTGTGCCCTTTCACCAGAAACATGCAAATCCTCAAACTGAGTTCAGATGAAAAGTCGCGGAACTGAATCCTTATTTCTGATTCGCTCTGCACCGATGTTTATCAACTTACCGAGTATGGCCATAATTATCTGTTTTTATATTCCAAAATTATTTGGATGGGAGCATAAAAGTTGATATGTAGACTCGCTGCTGATGACAAGCGAAAGTCAGCATTTCTAACTCGCTGTGTGTTTCGAGTCTCCAAGCTATTTGCGAGTCAGATGGGTTTTTTCATGACAGTTAACAGCGGTTTCCCGCTGAAGATAATTCGAGATAGCTATTAAATTCAAGTGCCATAGTGGGATTTGAACCCGGGACATTACCGTGGGTCACTGGTACAGTGACAAGGCCCCTACGCCACCGCATCACACTTCGCTGAAGAAAAAGCAGAACGGTTTAGGAGTGTGATTCCGGCAGTGTCCAGCAGAAGTTGATTGTTAAAAGTGTGTGTGTGAGATTATGACACTCTACAGTAGAGGGTAGATTGCTTAAGGTGTGTGTGTGTGTGTGTGTGATTATCACACTGTCCAGCAGAGATAAAAGTTTGTGAGTGTGTGTGTATGTGTTTGCGGCAGTGCCCATCAGAGGGTAGATTGCTAAACGTGTGTGTTTGTATGTGTGTGATTCCGGCAGTGTCCATCAGAGGGTAGATTGCAAAAGGTGTGTGTGTGTGATTACAACACTGCACAGCAGAGGGTAGATTGCTTAAAGTGTGTGCGTGTGTGTGTGTGTGATTATCACAGTGTCCAGCAGACCGTAGATTGCTAAAAGTTTGTGTGTGTGTGTGCTTGTATGTGATTGCAGCAGTGTCCAAGAGAGGGTAGATTGCTAAAGGTGTGTGTGTGTGTGTGTGTGTTTGTGTGTCTGTGTGTCTGTCTGTCTATGAGTTTCCGGCAGTGTCCGGCAGAAGGTAGATTGTCTAAATGTGTGTGTGTGTGTGTGTGTGTGTGTGTGTGTGTGTGTGTGAGTGTGTGTGTGTGATTATGACAGTGTCCAGCAATGGTTAGATTGCTTAAGATGTGTGTGTGTGATTCCGTCAGTGTCCATCAGAAGCTAGATTGTCTAAATGTGTGTGTGTGTGTGTGTGTGTGTGTGTGTGTGTATGTGTGAGAGAGAGAGATTATGACAGTGTTCCGCAGTGGTTAGAGTGTTTAAGGTGTGTGTGTATATGTTTTGTGTGTGTTTGTGCTTGTGTGTGTGTGTGTGTGTGTGAGAGAGAGAGAGATTATGACAGTGTCCAGCAGAGGGTAGATAGCTAAAGTTATGTGTGAGTGTGTCTGTGTGTGCCTGCGACCGAGCGCGGCGTGTGTGTGTGATACTGGCAGTGTCCAGCACAGCAGCAAACGGCGATGTCGAAATGAAGGGCCGCATCAATATAAAGGGAACCGTTTCATTTTATTCGTGTAAGACAGCAGACGCCATGACTGGGACATGTGGAAACGTGTACCCTATCACCGGGCTCCAATACTCAGTTTATATCTCAGAGCTTCCAAGCAATATTGGAGATGGTAAAACAGAATTGATGGAGGATGGTGAGTAACCACAGGGCAGTGATATCCAGGGCAATTCACAATCCCTTAAGTCTGAAAGTAGTTCACAACCTGAATCTTCGCCATTTCTTCCTGAAAGACAAAGATAGAATATTTCAAGTCAGGGGCTGACCCTGGAAGACACGCTGACTCTCCAAACCTGGATTCACTGTGCAATATCAATTCTCCTAATAATCTGGATTTACAAGTCTAATGATGACCACGGAACCATTACCGATTGTCGTTAATAAACCCACCTGCTTCACTAATATGCTTCAGGGATGGAAATCTGCCGCCCTTACCTGGTCTCGCCTACATCTGACTCCGGGCCCACATTAATGCGGTTGACTCTTGAATGCCCTTGAAGAAGGGCAATTAGAGCAGGGCAATAAATGTTGACCAACCAGCAACGCCCACATCGCATGAAAGAATAAAACAAATGTTTAAAACAACCAAATTTCCAGTCTCTCGGTGCGAGGTTTCCCCCCTTGCAGTGGAGTGGCCAATGAACCGGAGGCTTTAGAATCGATCAAAGATAATCAGCACAGCGCAGAGACAAGTGAAACACAGCAGGGGTTCCATTCGAATCCCACGCGATGCGATAATCGAAAAGTTGAGATCTACAAATGCTGCAAATCTGAAATGAAAGAACAGAAAATTCTGGAAAAGTAAAGGTTAGCCGATTAGGATGCATCTCAGTGGAGAGAGAATCAGAGCTAACGTTTCAAATCGTTAAAATTTTATCCGAACTGGAAATGCTGCAAGTGAAATAAGTTTTGATCAATGGTTTGGGGATCAAGTGGTTTAATTGTACGGGGTCCGGTTAATCTTTACAGCCAGTGTGGTGTTCATGGCTCCGGTGTTGGCAGAGGGGCGGTCCTAGGGGTATTTAAAGCAAACCTTGTGATTTCCTTTTGCGAAACAGCAGATACCCCGTCCGGGGTCACAAGAACCAGGCAACAATCTCCGGAATATTGGGATAAGAGCGGGACAGGGGGATTCTACTGGTGTCCTGGGACCACATTCCACCTTTAACAAACACCACCTAATACAAATACATGCACCGGCCTCCCAGTTCATCACTGCGGGGAAAGGAAGGCGGTAACACAACTGGCAGAAAGAAAAGCTCCCCTCCCCCACCCTTGTACACCAGAGTATCGTGGGAGGGGCTTTCACATCCGGATCACAATCCAAGTGTAGAGTCAGAAAATTGCAGCCTCCTTTCAGAAACCTGTCTCTTATTCACTCAACACTTGGGCAGCGACCCGGGAATCGTGCAGCAAATCAATGAATCTCAGCGAAACTGCCCTGTGCAAATCAACTCGAACCCCCTAAAATATTTCAGTCCAGCTCTGAGTTCCGGTCTCCCAGTGCAGTCCAGGGCTGCAGTCTCCAGCTCCCCGTCATATAAACCCTCAGCTCCAGGCAGCAGAACGATGGGAATCCTCCTTGTTTTCACACTATGTGTCTGGTTACCCCGTGAGTAGAGATCAAACAAACCGACATTGTGTGGATGGAATATAAAGCTGCCCGAGTCCATCCCAATTACAGATAATTTCTGAGGGTTTTACCCCGTTCTGTGGTTCGACTGCGATGGTCCATTAAAACGTCTCTTTTAAATTTCCAGGCTCTTTCAGTCAGTCAGTGACACAGACCCCGGCAGCGGTGACCAGGAAGGAGTGTCAGTCTCTCACCATCACCTGTGTTTTCTATGGTGGTTTTTTCGCTCATCCTTTGACGGGCGGTGATTTCATCAAACAAACCCAGACAGGGAAAGAGCGGGAGCGGATCTCCAGCGGGGGGAGATTTGTTGTGTCGGTGAATAAAGCAGAAAAGACATTTTCGCTAGCAATTCGGGATGTGAGAGTTGAAGACACCGCCACCTATTACTGTAAAGCTCAGTACGAGTACAAAGAACACAGTGATGGGCCTCGGCTTCCAGCGATGCAAAAACTCTCCCTGCAGATTATCACAGAAACAAATGAAATAGCGGAGTTAATCTGCAGTTAAACACCCACAGTTCCACCTCACACCGTCTGCCCAACAGTCTAGTTTATAATGAGATTGGATTATTGCCGTTAACATCTTGAGTTTTATAAATGCCGAGTATTTGCGGATGGTGATGTCTTTCCCGGGATTGCTGTCAGTGAATGGGGATTGGGAATGGCAGATCCCAGTTACAAACCC
The DNA here is from genome assembly GCF_017639515.1 of Carcharodon carcharias. Lineage (NCBI taxonomy): Eukaryota > Metazoa > Chordata > Chondrichthyes > Lamniformes > Lamnidae > Carcharodon > Carcharodon carcharias. Next base: position 9,963,214 of record NC_054493.1, on the reverse strand, counting down.
CTAACACCAGATGTGATCCTGTTCTAACACCTGGAACCGGGAACCGAAGTCCCCGTTGTTTAACTAAAGTGCCCAGGTCCCACCAAGTACCCGGGGGATTTTATACTGACTTGTAACGCTGTGTTATTTTGGAACAGTCACAGTGGGAGAGACCCGAGCGAATACCTCCCTACGATCACAATATAAATTCTCCGTGCCCGGATAGTGAATTGTCGGTTTCATGTTATTATCGCTGGAATCTGGATAAAATTTCATTGTAATTTCCACCATTCAGTTCTCTTTCTTTGATATTTTTCTCGGTTTAAATGAAGCGAGCACCTCGTTCCCGGGATCATTTACTCAGAGCTCAGGGCCTCACAAAGAACAGTTTGAACCGATAGAGTCTTTGAAACATTGAACATTTTTTATTTATTTTAACCGGCTGAATAATTGGGCAGTTTCTACTGTCTGATGATGATTTCCCGGCAAGTTGAGGTGTCGGTGGTTGTTGTACTGGGGAGACAGAGAGCGGTGTCATCGTGGTGGGAAACTGATTATGCGGATGGATCCGGGACGGTGGTGACTGTCACAGCCGGTAAGTAGTTCCAAACCCCGCCGGGTTACAGCCTGTCCTGTGTAATGTTCACCGTCACTTTATTATTGGGATTAGTGTAGTTTAGGTGGGATGTGGGATTTGACGGAATCTGGACCATTATTGTTGTACCGGGCACATCGGGGACAACATCAACATCACGGACTCTCACACTCTGAATCGCTTTTAATGAGCGGAGATTGTCGAGAGTCCTGACTGCACTCCCGGAGTTAACTGTGAGAGAGGGAGATCTATCTGTCCGTTAGCGACCAGGACCGGGGTCACAGAGCTCTCTTCTGGGCAGCAGATTGCGGTCCGAACCGCGCATTGTGAATGAGGTACCGGGTGAATAAACTCAACACAACTGCGGCCAGTTCGGATACCTGCAGCGGGTCGGTGAACACCTGACCGGGGCGAAAAACGGGAGAATGACACGAGGGATTTCAGATATAAGAGATCCTGATGTGGGTCCAGATGAAATTTTATTGTTTGACAATCAGTGACTGAAATTAGTGAAATTTTACACGGCATTTCTATCAATTGTCTTCACATAACCAATCACTTTCCTGCGTTTCCACTCTCAGACCGAAATGTGAAAGTTTGGAACTGCAGACACTTCTCTATATTGAATGTAAATGTTTGAGAGATGGGATTGGTGTAATTTATCTGTATCCCTGATTACTGTGAATTGAAACAACACAGTGCAGTGAGCGAGTTAGGATGATGCATTAATCTCATAAAGGAGAGGAGGGGCATAAGGGAACAATTACAAACAAGGAGAATGCTCATTTAGAAGCAGCAAGAAAGAAATAATCGAAAGGGAGAGAAGGATTGGATGACTTCTGGGCACGTTTCAAAGTACAATCCGACTCGGTGTTGGGGGAGGTTTATGGAGGGAAGGACTGAAATGGACTCCAGTCCGGAATGTTGTATAAAATTTTGGTCTCCTTACAGAAGACAGATCAATCTGCATTGGAAGGAGTACAACAAAGATTCATCAGACTGATTCCTGTGATGAAGGGATTGTCCAATGGGAAGAGATTTAGTCGTCTCGGTCTATATTTCTTAGGGTTTAGAAGAATGAGAGGTGATCTCAGGAAAACATCTAATATACTGAATGGCTTTGAAAGGGCAGATTCTGGGCCGGAGTTTCCCAGACTGAGGAGTACATAACTTGGGGTTACAGCTTGAGAATAAAGAGTCATCTGAGAAGTAAAATATATCTTCAGTACATCCATTGTTGATAATCTGTGGCATTCCGTAAGTCAGAGAGCTCTGGATGTTCATAATGTGCGTGCATTCAAGAGAATATTCGTCAGGTTTTCGGACACTGAAGGAATCAGGGGTATGGGAAGGAGGCGTGAATGTGATGTTGAGATTGTAAATCAGCCCGGATATTACTGAGTGGCTGAGCAGGTTTGAAAGATGATCGGAAGGCTCCTTCTTCTATTGATTGGATTCTCTGCCTTGATTTCTTACACTCCTGAGTAAAGAAATCAGCAACAATCCACATCTCCCTTGGGAAGATTGAACAGGCTGGGTCTCTTTTTTCCGGAAAAGAGAACTAAGAGGAATATCCACAGAAATGTTTTCAATAATGAAAGGTTTTAGTCTGGACAAATTGAGTCTAAAGCAGTAGCCGTCAACATATGACAGTAACTAACAGAACAAATAAAACATTTAAGACAAATGAATTGAAACAAAGGCAGGTCAGAATGTGGAACTTGCTGCCACAGGGAGAGCTTGGAGATAGTATTGATATATTTAGTGGAACACTTGAAAATTCAGGAGGGAGAATGCAATAGTCCAACACTGGGAGCTGGATGGAAATGGTCAATTAGGTTTCGGGTCGGGTCAGGCTGGAATTGATTATATACACAGGCTGAAAGGCCCATTCCTCTTCCACATTCTTCTTCCTCGATAATGTAAAATTGAGAGAAACCTCCGCCCAGTGAACCCGAGAGAGAATTAATCAACCTGCTGAAAGAGTTGAAATTGTCAGAGAGCCAGAAAAGGCAGTTCCCAGTGATAAACAGTAAAACCACTGCGGAAACTGAACAGACTGAGCCCAACTGACAACTTAGAGATTTTGGGGCGAGTTCACACGATTGAAAAAACCGCATAGAGCACAAATAAAATGTGAAATAAAGGGAATGTGAAATTAAAGAAACAAAATTAAATTAATTGCATATATTTGAAATTAAGCTGATCTGGATGAAATAGGATACTATTGATAGAACATTGAGAAATAGAGCAGAAGGCAGATAGAAATTCCTGATTAGTTTTAAACCGCAGTAAATGAATAACCGTTGACCACTGATGCTCACTCTCGGTTTTGCCCAATCGGTGCTCACGATTCCCATCAGTCTGTGCTGGATATTGCTGTGAACAGTCATGCAACACAGTTGGGTTCCTGTCCAACAAATGGTTTTTGTTGGAAACTGGTTGCCTCGCTGAACATGAAATGCTCCCTTGTGTTTGTGTCCCATCAAGGAAAATAGAAACTGGAATGTAACATAACTCATAGAATTATCCAGAACGGAATGCTGACCTTCGGCCCCTCGTGTAGGCGCTGACCCTTTAAAAGTGCAATCCAATTGTTCACACTGCCCATGAATTTTCTCCATAGCTTTATATTTTTATTTACATTTCCAGTATAGATCCATTACCCGTTTGAAAGTTACAATGGAATCTGTCCCCAACACCAACTCAGACAGTGCAGTACTAATCGGAAGAGTTCGCCATGTAAAACAAGATATCATCTAATTCCCAACTTGATTATATTTTCATAAGAGAGAACATGGTTCAAACAGGCTTCCGGCAAGTATCATTACTGCAAAAAGCAGAGCTATTCACGCGATTGACATATTCACCTAGTCAAACAATGGCTGAACAAAAATAAAATGTCCCTTTTCTACATCCTCTAGATTCCAGTTCCATAATTTCCCGGAATCCGCCTGAACAAGCCTCTGCTGCCGGTGACACCGTTACTTTAAGCTGTGAGTATTCAGGGTTCTGTCCGTACACAGTACACTGGTATCGTCAGTCCCCAGGACAGGCTCCAGAATATCTGCTTCAGAGACACACTTCAGGAGAGGATAATAAAGAAAACGCTGCCGGGGGGAGAATTTCTGCTATCGATGCTGCCGAGAAAATCAGCCTGTTTAATATCTCCAAACTAGAACTGAGCGATTCCGCTGTGTATTACTGTGCACTGAGTCGGCGCACAGTGGTACAGAACACGGAGAGAGCTGTACAAAAAGCTGCGCATGGTGCTTGCACACGAACAAGTGAGTGACCTCATCTTGAGTGAGACACAGCCAGAGTATGTGTGGGTACTGGCAATTTGGTGCACAGTGGGAATTGAACTGGTAAGTCTTTTTCTTTAATTTCTATTTAATTTTTGTAACTACAGTAGTCAAGTTAATAGGTTGGTAAGGGAGCTGATTCAACTGACGGCTTGACAGTTAACTGTCAATCACCTGATGCCTGATTAGGGACTTAATAAGTGTTGATTACTATTTGAAGCTTAACTAGTGTGAATCCTCTCAGCTCACCTCAGCTCTAATTAAGAAAGGGACAATTAAAAGCAGGCTATCAGTGTGCTTGCACACGAGCAGGGGAGAGACCTCATCCTGAGGGAGACACAGCCAGAGTGAGAGTGGCTATTGACAATTTGGTGCACAGTGGGAATTCGGCGCAGAGGGGAGGAGGTGCTATCTGCATTTTATCTTTGGAATCGAACTTCTTAAATCTTGTGAGTGTGGCCTTGCCCTGCTGCAGCTTTAGAGGCTACAAGGGAAAGAAATGACTGGTAGTTAGGGGGTAAGGATGGGAAGTATTTACGACTTTAATCGCTTCTAGTTTAAGGTCTTTTTGTGGTTTGTAGTTTGTATATTCTGCAGTAACAAGGATCAGGAAAGAAGGGCCCGAGGGTAATTGATTTAAAAAGATTAATTTAAAGGGATATAAGATGACAAGAGAGCTCAAAGCCGTGATGTGCTCCTCGTTCTCCATGTAGGAAGCCGGGAACATTTCCAGTGCCCAGAACCAGCATGTGTGCAGGAATTGTGTCCAAATGCAGCTCCTGGTATCTCGAGTTTCAGAGCTGGAACAGCGGATGGGGACACTGTAGAGCATCCGCTAGTCTGATAGCATCGTGCATAGCACGTTTACAGAGCTGGTCACACCGCAGCTGAAGGGACTTGAGAAAGGAAGGGAATGGGTAGTCCCAGGTAATCCAAGAGTAACAGGCAGGTCGTTGAGGAGCCCCTTGGGGTCCTGCTTGCACATTGGTATTCCATTTTGGAGGCTTATGAGGGCGCTGGTTCCTCCAGGGAGTGCAGACAGAGCCAAGCTTCTGGCACCACAAGCAGCTTGTAGGTACAGGACTGGAGAAAGAGAGGAAGAGCAATAGTATTAGGGAATTCTGTAGTCAGGGGAACAGATAGGCGCTACTGTAGCTGTCAACGTGTCTCTAGGATCGTGTGTTGCCTCCCTGCTGCCAAGGTCCAGGATGTCACTGAACGGCTGCATGGCATCCTGAAAGGGGATAAGGAAGAGGTGATGGTGCATGTTGGTACCAATAACATTGGTAGAAAGGACGACGATGTTTTGCATCAGGAATTTTGGTAGTTAGGCAGCAGACTAAAAAGCAAGACCTCTCGGGTTGTAATCTCTGGATTACTCCGATTGTGTGTGTGTGTGTGTGTGTGTGTGTGTGTGTGTGTGTTTGTATGAGAGAGAAAAAGAGAGAGAGAAAGATACCAGCAGCGTCCAGCAGAAAGTAGATGGCTAAAGGTGTGCGTGTTTGTGTGCGTGTTTGTGTGTGTGTGTTGATTATGACTATGTCCAGCAGAGCATAGATTGCTAAATGTATGTGCGTGAGTGTGTGTGTGTGTGTGAGTGATACTGGCAGTGTCCGGCACAGCAGCAAAGGGTGATGTCGAACTAAAGGGCTCCATCAATATTAAGGGAACCGTTTCGTTTTGTTCGTGTAAAACAGCAGACGCCATGACTGGGACATCTGGAAACATGTTCCCCATCACCGAGCTCCAATACTCAGTGAACATCTCAGAGCGTCCAAGCGATGGTGGAGGTGGTAAAACAGAATTGACGCAGGTTGGCGAGTAACCACAGTGCAGTGATATCCAGGGCAATTCACAACCTCTTCATTCTGAAAGAGGTTCCGAACCTGAATCTTCGCCATTTCTTCCTGAATGACAAGGGTAGAATATTTCAAAAATCAGGGAGTAAGAGTTCCTACAGATACTTAAAGAATGAAATAGTGATTAAAGCTCGTGTTAGTCTTCTCGGTCATGTGCTTTGGGAATTGATAATAGAAGGCAAGGAAATCTCAGAGGCGTTGTGCAGGTATCTTGTGTCTGTCTTCACTGTGGAACACTTAGAGAACTTTCTAAAGACACTTGAAAATCAAGAGGTGAACCGGAAGGAGTAACTTAAAACACTACTCTTGACTCTATTTAGATTTCATTGAGTCCTGTCTTCGTTCCGGCTGCTCTAAACCTGCTCCTCGACGCCATTTCTAGCTGTTGTACTCCAGGACTCGCCTCAGTGATTACTGCATTCGACCCTGTATTTATTTATATCACACTAGGCCCTGTCTTATTTAATGCTGTTCAGACCACATCCCTATTTCTATTAAAAACGTTTATACTGCACTACCATGCACATGTTTATTTTAAACAGTGCTTTACACTCTACAGTAGCCTCAAAGCCGCATTTTAATTACATTAAAAAAGACTGTCACCAATTGGCCGGCCATGCAGAAAAAATTGTGATTTTAACCGCTCTAGGCCAAATCATTGGCCGTGTCTATGTGACGTGCGGTGGGCCTTATTTGTGTGATGTGCAGCTGTTTCAAAGTCCCTTTCGCCCTTTAATGGGCTTTCCGCCCCTGCCCGCAATGCTGCGCAGCATTTTCCCTAACACCGCAGTCAGGTTTGTGAAGTCTTTGACCTCGGCCTTGTCACAGGGCTTATCTGAGCGAGTGTTGTTGTTGCTGGGTAAGAGATCATTCTTATCCCCTCCAAGTCGCTCAGCATCGTGAGTTGGAAATCTCTCGCCGTTCCTCTGCTGTCACTGGGTCAAAATCCTGGAACTGCCTCCCGAACAGCATTGTGGGTGCTCTTACACGACATGGACTGCTGTGGTTCAAGAAGGCAAGCTCACGACCACCTTCTCAAGGGCAACTAGGGATGGGCAATAAATACTGGCCCTATCAGCGAAGCCCACATTGCGTGAACGAATAAAAAGAACTCATTTTTCAGAACAGAAAGTGGTGACTGTGCACTTTAAAGCAAGCTCCAAGCACATTGTTTCCCCAAAGTCCTTTGGCCTTCCGAGTGTCGTTTCAACCTGTGTCGATTCAACCGGAAATTCTGAATGTCCCCAACCTGGAAATCAAACATGGCTGACATGGAACATTATTTTGCCTGTAATCCGCCGCACGGCTGGTGTGGGAAGCATTTGGTTAAATGACGAGGGGAGTTTGTTATTTGTGTTAATTCACGTCTGCTCCGCCGATGGCCGATTTTCTGCAGTTGTTTCACCCTGAGCTGTTATCTTGTTAGCTTTGCTTGTGATGCTTTACATTTGCCTTCCACCCGCAGGAGCAGGCAGGTCACAAGCCTACCTCAGCCAGAACGCGAATAGAGCCAGTGCTGTTACATTTTTCCGAACCACAAGCACGCAAATCAGCGAACTGATCTAACCAGCCATGATTAGTTTACGTGCATGTTGTGCATATCTGCCTGGATATTGTTAATGTCACTGAGCTACTTCATATTATAACCTGCCCCAGTTGCTGGGCCAGGCAAGATGCCCCGTCTGAGGCGTCGACCTTCAGGTCAGAAGTCTATCTGAGGTCCCGCCAGCCCTTTCAGGGCGATGTTAATCAAGCTCCGGAATGCTGGAATAAGAGCGGGGCGGGGGGATTCTCCTGGTGCCCTGGGCCCACATTCTACCTTTAACAAACATCACCCAATACAAACACATGCACCGACCTCCCAGTTCATTACTGCAGGGAAATGAAGGCGGCAGCACAACTGGCAGAATGAAGTGCTCCCCTCCCCCACTCCTGTACACCAGAGTATTGTGGGAGGGGCTTTCACACCCGGATCACAATCCAAATGTAGAATCAGAAAATTGCAGCCTCCTTTTATAAACCTGTCGATTATTCACACAACACTAAGCCAGCGACTCGGGAACGGTTCGGCCCATCAATGATCTCAGCGGAACTGCACCGTGCAAATCAACTCGAACCCCCTTAAATATTTTAGTCCAGCTCTGAGGTCCGGTCTCCCAGTGCAGTCCAGGGCTGCAGTCCCCAGCTCCCCGTCATATAAACCATCAGCTCCAGGCAGCAGAACGATGGGACTGCTCATTGTTTTCACCCTGTGTGTCTGTTTACCCGGTGAGTACCGATCAAACAAACCGACATTGTGTGGATTGAATATAAAGCAGCCCGAGTCCATCCCAATTACAGACACTGCCTAGGGTTTTAACCCCGTTCTGTGGTTCGGCTCTGATGGTCCATTAAACTCTCTCTGTTTAATTTCCAGGCTTTTTCAGTTAGTCAGTGACACAGACCCCGGCAGCGGTGACCAGGAAGGAGTGTCAGTCTCTCACCATCAGCTGTGTTTTCTATGGTGGTTTTTTCGCTCGTCCTTTGACGGGCGGGGATTTCTTCAGACAAACCCAGACAGGGAGAGAGCGGGACCGGATCTCCAGCGGAGGGAGCGTAGTTGTGTCGGTGAATGAAGCAGAAAAGACATTTTCGCTGGAAATTCGGGAATTGAGAGTTGAAGACACCGCCACCTGTTACTGTAAAGCGCAGTACTGGAGCAGCACAGCGATGGGCCTCGGCTTCCCGCGATACAAAAACTCACTGCAGATTATCACAGAAACATATGAAAAAGCTGAGTTAAATTCGCAGTTAAACCCTCACAGTTCCACCTCACACCCTCTGCCCCACAGTCTAGTTTATAATGAGATTGTGTTATTGCCGTTAACATCTTGAGTTTTATAAATGCCGAGTGTTTGCGGATGGTGATGTCTTTCCCGGGATTGGTGTCAGTGAATGGGGATTGGGAATTACTGAGCCCAGTTACAAACCCCTAACACTAGATGTGATCCTGGTCTGACAGTTGGATCCGGGCTTCCCAGACCCCGGTGTTTAAGTAATATCCCCACATCTCACCAAGTACCCGGGGGATTTTATACTGACTTGTAACATTGTGCACAGTGATACAGAGCATGGAAAGAGCTGTGCAAAAACCTGAACATCGTGGGATTACAGATGCACAGTGATACAGGGATATGGGGAATGCATCCATTATTCACTTGTGATTTCTCAATGCTTCTTAGCATTTTCCCGCACAGATTAAAAAGATTAAACTGATCAGGTCTACATTTCCTTCTCGCTCCTCACACCCTTTAATTTTCCCGTGCTGTGCAATTCACCTGTAAGCATAATTGATGAAATTATTCCACATTCCCACCTCCTTTACTTCACAGCATAAATGCGTACTTTGCCGATTCACAATTCACCAAAGTGCAAGTTTATTGCCGCCTGTTTCCACAGAGACTGGAAGATTTTTTTCTTTCTCCGAATTGGTTCAATTTGTCTTTTCCCAATTAAGTTGATAAGAAGCCACCACGAACGCTCCTTTCAAGTGAAGCAGCATTTTACTTGCACTTCCCTCAACTTAGTCTACTGCATTCGTTGTTCCCAATGCGGTTTCCTCTACGATGGAGAGACCAAACGCAGACTGGGTGACCGCTTTGCCATTTCAACACTCCAACCTGCTCTCTTGCCCATATGTTCGTCCTTGGCTTGCTGCATTGTTCCAGTGAAGCCCAACGCAAACTGGAGGAACAGCACCTCATCTTCCGACTAGGCACTTCACAGCCTTCCGGACTGAATATTGAGTTCAACAACTTTAAATCATGAACTCTCTCCTCCGTCCCCAACTCCGTTTCTGTTTTCCCCCTCCATTTTGTTTTTTCCAATAATATATATAGATGTTTCTTTTCCCACCTACTTCGATTAGTTTTAAGTGTATTTCCATCCATTGTTTTACCTCTACCTTTAAGCTTATTTCGATCCCTTCCCCCAACCCCATTCCCACTAGGGCTATCTGTACCTTGCTTGTCCAGCTTTCTACCCTGAATTAGCACATTCCAAAGATAAAATCACCACATTCAACACCTCTTTGTCCTTTTCTCTGTGACATATTTTATTTATCTCCGCCCATCATTGGCCCTCTATCCAGCTCTTCTTGTTCCATCACCGCCCACCTCGCACCACCCTCCCCACCCCCCACCCCGCCCTCCCCCCCTCACAAACCAACTTATATTTCACCTCTTTTCTATTTTTACTTAGTTCTGTTGACGGGTCATTCGGACTCGAAACGTTAACTGTGTTCCTCTCCACAGATGCTGCCAGACCTGCTGAGTTTTTCCAGGTATTTTTTGTTTTTGTTTTGGACTTCCAGCATCCGCAGTTTTTTGCTTTTACCTCCCGTGATTTCCCGGATTCTGCCTACAATCGACTGAGAGATTTTCTCCGCTCAACAGGGCACCCACAGTCTGGTGGGAGGAAGACTCAGGACAACCTCCGGCCGGAAAGAGGTTTGCATCAGGCTGAGGGTAGATTTTCCAACAATGCACCACGACTGGGAGAGGATTCTCTCTGTGACACAGGCTGCTCTGCACTCGTGCGGCCAACTCAGCTCAGCATGAGATAACCTGTGCATAAGTGTGGTGGTCATTGGGACTAAGGGGTGTGAATAGGCGCGAAAAGGTGCTGGGCGAGCAAGGCACAACTATTTGGGAGGCTGGGTTTAGCTCAGTTTAGGGCCTCATTTTTGATTATCATATTTAGAACATGCCTGGAGGTCGGATGCCACGTCACTACCGGTGTCCTCCTGTGTCTCTCCAGAGCAGTTAGAGCTGCTCTATCTGGTCTCATTACCTTCTCCCATTCCTCATTCAGATCAAGGGAGGGCTAATAAGATGATTTTGACTAGGCTATCTCATTCACCTGCCAACTCCTGTAAAATGTCCAATGAGATTAAGTAGCACAGAGATTAATCTTTTTAGGCAAATCCCCCAGAAAACGTCCAGAATAAACATTATTCAAGAGTTGCTTATGCCCTGACAAGGTGTTTCAGGGAGCTTCCCTATGTGGGTCCACTTCCCAGGTGCAGCAACAATGGACATGAACTGATGACTCCCTGTCAGTGGTGAGCGGTCTTTTAAACTCAACGCGCTTGAAATTAACGCCAAGATCGTGTTTTCTCCCAATCACGTGCACTCTTTTTGGACTGTGCTTTAATTGAAAGTTTTGCGCCAACTGATGTGAAACCTCCTTAAGGAGAGCCAGCAGACATGTTCACAGCCTTCACAGCGGTTCCCAGCTCAGACTTCAACTTCTTTATCAAAACGGGCGATTCATCTGAAGATCCAACCTTGGCCCAGATTTTACCCTTTGGTGCCTGAAGTTTTGGTGAAAGTCTGTCCCCGTCCATCGCCACCACAAGCCCCCACTCCGGCCCCCACACCCCACCACAAACACACATACGTTAAATCCCTTCAAATATTTGCACCCAAGGAAAATGGCGCGAAATAAACTTAACTCCAACGGTGATATATGTTTCAGAAAATTATACTGCAGGTAAATTTGATGCGTCCAGTTGATGAGCTTCATCCAAGGACATAGGTAAGTGAGGTTGAAAATTGCGGGGGCATTGACCATAATCACTCAGTCCTCCTTACAGAGCGGAGTGGTACCATGGGGCAGAACAATTGCAGGGTGAGAATCAGCACAGCTTTTAGAAACGATATTTAGGGACAAAATTAACCGTCACCTGCACAGATGTAGACTGGCTAAGGAAAGTCATCATGGTAAGGGGGGCAGTGGCGTAGTAATAATGTCACTCGACTCGTAATCTAGAGACACAGGATAAAGGTTTGGGGACCTCGTCAGATGGTTCAATTTGAATGCAATAAAAAACTGGAATTTAAAGTAATCTAATGATTGCCGAGTGTCGTATATCTGATTTTCCCAATTTCATTAAGGAGAAGGAAATCTGAGGTCCTTATCTGTCAGTGTCCTAGCCATCACCATCCCTGGGTATGTCCTGCCGCACTGGAGGACAGACCCGGCAGAGGTGGCGGCACAGAGTTATAAAGTTGGGAGGAGTTGCCCTAGGAGTCCACAACATCGACACCAGACACTGTGAAGCCTCATGGCATCAGGTCAAACACGGGCAAGGAAACCTCCTGCTGATTACCCTCCCTCAGCTGATGAATCGGTATTCCTCCATGTTGCACACCATTTGAGCGTGGCGCGGGCGCAGAAGGTGTTCTGGGTGGGGGACTTCCATGTCCCTCACCAAGAGTGGCTTGGTGGCACCACTACTGACCGAGCTGGCTGAGTCCTAAAGGGCGTAGATGCTTGACTGGGTCTGCGGCAAGTGGTGATGGGAAAACATACATAACCTCATCCTCACCACCCTGCCTTCTGCAGATCCATCTGAAATCACAGTATTGGTAAGAGTGACCATTGCACAGTCCTTGTGGTGACGAAGTCCAACATTCACATAGAGGATACCCTCCATCGTGCTATGTGGCAATACTATCATACTAAACTGGATAGTTTTCGAACATATCTAGCAACTCAAGACTGGTCATCCATGTGGCGCTATGGGCCATTAGTAGCAGAATTATACCAGGGCACAATCTGTAACCTCACGGCCTGACATATCTTCTGCTCCACCATTATCATCAAGGCAGGGGATCAATCATGATTCGATGAACAGTGCAGGAGGGCATGCCAGGAGCAGCACCAGGCATCCCTAAAAATGAAGTGTCAACGTGGTGAAGCTATAACACAGAACTATTTGCGTGCCAAGCAGCATCAGCAGCAAGTGATAGGCAGAAATAAGTCATTCCAAAACCAGCAGGTCAGATCTAAGATCTGAAGTCCTGCCACATCCAGCCATGCATGGGGGTGGACAATTAAACAACTCACTGGAGCAGAAATCTCCTGAAATATCCACAACCCCAATGATGGAGGAGGCCAGAACATCAGTGTAAAAGGTAAGCCTGAACCATTTCCTCCAACCTTCAGCCAGAAATGCCGAGTGGATGATCCATCTCGGCCTCCTCCAGAGATTCCCAGCATTATAGACGCCAGTTCCGGCCAATTCGATTTACTCCACTTGACGTCAAGAAACGGCTGAAGGCACTGTATATTGCAAAGGCTGTGGCTCCTGACATATTCGGCAACATTACTGAAGACGTGTGTTCCAGAGCTTGCGGCACCCCTGGCCAAGCTGTTGCAGTAGGTAGCAGAGTGGCGCAGGGGAAGCGTGCTAGGCCCATAACCCAGCGGTCGATGGATCGAAACTGTCCTCGGGGCTTGGCCTGAATAGCCAAGTGGTTATGGTACTGGGCTTGTAACCCCAAGGTCAAGAGTTCAAATCTCACAATGGCAAACTATGAAACAATGTAACTTCATCTGAAACAGATGGAAACGTGCTTTAGGCTTGGCCTAAATAGCCAAGTGGTTATGGTACTGGGTTTGTAACCCCAAGATCAAGAGTTCAAATCTCACAATGGCTGAAACAATGTAACTTCATCTGAAACAGATGGAAATGTGTTTGTACTCACAAGAGGGCATGATGGAGTGTCAGGCCTAAGGAACTCAGAGATGCCTTTAGCTTGGCTTAAATAGCCAAGTGGTTATGGCACTGGGTTTGTAACCCCAAGCTCAAGAGTTCAAATCTCACAATGGCAAACTATGAAACAATGTAACTTCAGGGCTTGGCCTAATTAGCCAAGTGGTTATGGTACTGGGCTTGTAACCCCAAGATTAAGAGTTCAAATCTCACAATGGCAAACTATGAAACAGCATAACTTCAGCTGAAACAAATGAAAACGTGTTTGTACTCACTCAAAAAAGAGTTATAAGGATTCATGCACGCAATTGTAGCATAACTTATTAACAATTAATGCACGATTTGAATTTTTAGAACAGATGGGCCTCGGTGGCTCCTTGCAGGCATTGCCCGTCTTTTACCAGGACCTGATCAAAGTCTGGAAAATGGTCGCCTCACGACACAGCTCTCCCCCATCAGGAGTAGTGGCTATCGTCAGAGAGCCGCTGCTCAGGAATCCGCCCCTCCGTCCTTTTCAATGGTTGGCGAAGAGGAGGGCTGTGGCCGCAGGGGTGACCAGGATCGGGGATGTGCTGGGAGGCGGAGGACTGGGCTGGATGATCCGCAGGAGTTGGTGCGACGCGCATCTGTGAGTGTCCAGGTCACAGCCAATGCCATCCAAGACCTGATAATAGTTGTGCTCGGACCCGACGTTATTTTGGGTCTTGAGGTGGCCCAGGTGCGCGGTGGTCTTCCGTCTGAACGTTCCCCTGTTCGGACAGAATTCCACATTGGCCCCAAGCCCCGAACCCTCCCTCGGGTGCTGGTGCCCCGCAATATGAGCCGCCTTGGGGACATGCCCTCCGTGCCTTTTGGCACGGCAAAGAGGAGCTTAATGTACGGACTGCTGCTGCACACCTTCCATTTTCACGCCCTTGTCCATCGCCTGGACACGCCCTGGCGTGCCTTGTTGCCGTCCGGCGGTGGAGGCCTCCGATGGGAGGCCCTCTACGGAGGTGTCCTCCCCCTTTCTATCGGGGACCTGGGTTGGAGGGTATTGCATGCAGCAGTCCCCTATAATAAGAGGATGCATAGGTTCACGGACTCTCAGGACATGTACCCATTTTGCGGTCTTGTGGAGTCCGTGGACCATGTATACATAGGGTGTTGTAGGCTGCACTCCCTTTTTAGTTATTTGAAAAACCTTTTATTGATGTTTTGTTTGCACTTCAGCCCCACGCTCCTGATCTATGGGCACCCGGTGCGGAAGGGGGTCGGAAAGGAGGAGGACCTCCTTGTGAACCTGATCCTGGGCCTGGCCAAGTTGGCCATTAACAGGTCCAGGCAGCGGGCGATCGATGGGGGAGTCCCGCCTGATTGTTTGTTCCTCTTCCACGGCTACGTTCGCTGCCAGATGTCCCTGGAGAGGCAGCACGCGGTGTCTGCTGACACGCTCAAGGCCTTCCGTGCTCGGTGGGCACCTCGGGGACTGAGGTGTTTTGCTGACCCCTTTAATCACATTTTGATTTAAAGTTTGTAAGGTTCCTTTAAATTGTTGTCCTTGGTTTTACAGCTGACCTGAATTAGGGGCTGTGCCTGATTTATCCCAATTTTGTTGATTTGGTTTAATTGTTTTCATTTAAAAGATTATCAAGAGTTCAAATCTCACAATGGCAAACTATGAAACAATGTAACTTCATCTGAAACAGATGGAAACGGATTTGTACTCGAAAGAGTTGCAGCTGGAACACTGGCATCTAGGCAGCCTTGTGGAAAATCTCCAGGCAGGAATAATCCAACCCGGGCAAATATCACCCCATCAGTCTACTCTCGATCTTCTGCAAAGCAATGGAAAGGATCATCAACAGTGATATTAAGCAGCACTTGCTTAGCAATAACCTGCTCACTGACGCTCAGTTTGGGTTTCGCCAGGGCCACTCAGCTCCTGACCTCATTACAGTTGGTTAAAACATGAACAAAAGAGTTGAACTCTCGAGGTGAGGTCAGACAGACTGCCCTTCACATCAAGGCCGAATTTGACAGAGTGTAGCATCAAGGAGCTTCAGCAAAACTGGAGTCAATGGAAATAAGGAGGGAAACTCCAATGGTCGGGGTCATACCGAGCAAAAAAGAAAATGGTTGTGGAGGTCAGTCATCTCAGCTTCAAGGTATCACTGCAGGAGTTCTTCAGGGTTATGTCCTTGGCCCAACCATCTTCAGCTGCTTCATTTATGACCTCCCTTCCAAAATAACGTCAGAAGTGGGGATGCTTGCTGATGATTGCACAATGTTCAGCACTATTTGCAACTCCTTAGATACTGAAGCAGTCCATGTCCATATGCAGCAAATCCTGGACAACATCAGGCTTGGCTGGTCACTGCTGACGACTTGTCCTCCAGAAGTAACATTCATGCCACACAAGTGCCAGGGAATGACTATGTCCAACAAGAGAAAATTTAACCATCGCCCTTTGACATTCAATATCATTACCATTGCTGAATCCCCCAGATAAACATCCTGGGGGGTACCATTCACCAGAAAAATGAACTGAACTAATCATATGAATACCTGTGGCTAAAAGAGCAATTCAGATGCCGGGAATCCGGTGGTGAGTAACTCACCTCGTGACACCCCAAACCTGCTCGCAATCGAAAAGGCAAAAGTCAGGAATGTGATGGAATATTCTCCACTTGCCAGGGTGGGTGCAGTTCCAGAAGTGGTCAGCAAGTTTGACACCATCCAGGACCAAACAGCCCGCTCGATTGAGAACCAATCCATAAACATTCACTCCCTCCAACACCGACGCACAGTAGCAGCAGTGTATACTACCTACAAGACGCACTGCAGGAATTCACTAAGGCTCCTTAGATAGCACCTCCCAAATGCACGACAACTACCACCTAGAAGGACAAGGGCAGTAGATAGATGGGAACACCACCACCTCGATGTTCCCCTCCAAGTCACTCACTACCCTGACTTGGAAATATATCTCCATTCCTTCACTATCTCTGGGTCAAAATCCTTCTGCTCCATCCCTAACAGCACTGTGGGTGCGCCCACGTCACATGGACTGCAGCAGTTCAAGAAGGCAACTCATCACCACCTTCTCAATTGAAAAGCAGGTACTCCCAAGCAAGTGTCGCTTGATAGCACTGTTATTGACACCTTCCATTAGTTTAGAGATTCGAGAGTAGACTGATGGGACGGTAATTGGCCAGTTTGTTTTATTCCTGCCTGGTAATTTTCCACATAGCTGGGTAGATGCCAGTGTTGTAGCTGTACTGGAACAGCTCGGCTTGGAGCGCGGGAAGTTCTGCAGTGCAGGTTTTCTGTACTGTTGCCGAATATATCAGGGTCCATAGCCTTTGCATTATCCAGTGCCTTCAGCCGTTTACTGATATCACCTGGAGTGAAGCAAATTCGTTGAAAACTGGCAATAAGGGATGGGAAATAAATGCTGGTCGAGCTAATGAAGCCCTCGTTCCTTGAATGAATTGAAAAATAAGAGTATTAAGCACGCTTAGTAAGTAACTACTTTGCATGAGTTATTTGATGAGGTAGTGAAGAGGGTTGTTGAGGTGAAAACGGTTCATGTGACATACATGGACTTCATTTAAGTGCCATATATAAATCTTGGCAGCAAAGTTAGAGCCCGTGGAATAAAAGGGACAGTAGGAGCATGGATACGAAATTTCCTGAACAACAGGAGACATAATGATGAACGGCTGTTCTTCGGGCTGGAGGAAGATCAATAGCCAGATTTCCCAGGGATCAGTGTTACGATCCTTACTTTTTCAATTCATTCCAATGACCTAGACCTCAGTTTACAGGGAAAAATTTCAGAATTTGCGGATGACACCAAATTTGGATATATTGCAAACTATGAAGAAATAGCGAGAAGCTTAAAAAGTATTTAGACAGACTGTGGAATGGGCGGTCAAGTGGCACATGCAAGTAAATGCAGAAAATTATGAACTGATTCATTTTAGTATTAAAACCGAAAAGAAGCAAGATGAAATTCTATTGCAAAGGGGATGTATCAGCAGGTGATCCTTTGGGTCTATGGGCATAAATAATTGAATAACACAGGGCAGATTGAGAAAACGGCTACTAAATATACAGCATACCGGGCTTTATAAATAGGATATAAACAATACAAAAAAGGAAATTATGATAAGTCTGTGCAAAAAACTTGGCCTCAGCTGCAGTATTATGTACCGATTTGGCCATCGCGCTTTCGGATGGAAGTGAAGGCATGAGACAGGGTGCAGAAAAGACTCATGGGAATGATCCCAGTGAAAATGAATTTCAGTTCCGTGTCTCGTTGCTCTCTAAGGAGAAGAGAAGATTAGGTGGAGATTTGATAGGTTTGTTACAGATGTGCAAAATGATGCGGGAAATGGACAATATAGGGAAGGATTGAGAATGAAAGGACTCCGATACAAGGCGATTGGCAAAATATATGATGGCGACATGATGGAAATCATTTTCTATGGGCTGAGTAATTCCTATCTGGAGTACACAGCCTGAGTGTGTGGCGGCAGCAGATTCAATCGTGGCTTTCAATAGGGAATCAAATAATAACCCGCATTTCAGAGCTTGGGAGAAAAGACGGAGAGTGGGACTGGGTGAGTTGCACGTGAAATCGGCTAGCACGGACACTACGGGGTGAATGGCCTCTGGCTGAGATATAATCATGCGACGATTCAGTTCTTGAATAATTGTATATGTTTCCTACTTGAGAAACAGAAACATCCTTAAATGGGAAGGAGGTGAGAAAATTTAAGAACTGAAGGAATACCTTTTACAGAATAAATGGACAGGAAACACGAAATTTGGTCTTTCATGGCACGTGGGCATCGCTAGCAAGGCCAGCATTTGTTGCCTATCCCTAATTGCCATTGAATTGAATGGCTTGTTGGGCCATTTGTGAGGGAGGTTAAGAGTCAAACATGTTGCTGTGGCTCTGTCCTGCCCCTGATCCAATAGTGGAATCGGCCAATCATGGTGCTGTGACTGATGGATAGTGTTGTGGGGCCGTCGATTCCCAGGAGAAAACTTCGATCATCTTTGTGAAACGAGCATTCAACAATGTTTGTGGATCGTAACCGCTACATAAGTGCGGCCTTTTATTTAGATAGAACGGCCCTATTTTAAGAGAGAGTGCTTTTGGTGTGCGCACGTTCTCACCCAGTGCAGCGCAGCCCGTGAACATCTTTCCCAGCTGCGGTAATTGTGGGAGATGCTGATCTCCATGTAAAGGTCATTGGTAGAGTGAATCGAAATCCAAACTCCCCTCAGCTGGTAGCAAGAGACGGCGGGTTCTCTTCAGCGGAGGGAATCTCTCAATCGATCGTAGCCCGAATCCTGGAAATCACAGGAGATGGTGAAGGTTTATACGGACTGAGCAAAAATAGGAAGTTAAACTGATTTGCTGATATCTGAGGAAAACGGCGGCAATAAATGCACCCTAACTTATGATTCGGCACAGTGCGAATTTTTCCAGGAAAAGGGAAATGAAAATGTGGAATAATCTCAGGAACTATATTGACAGACGAATTGGACAGAAGAGGGTATTATGAATTATAAGCAGCGAGAAGGAAATGCAGATTTAATGAGATTAATCACTTTATTCTGTGCAGTTAAAATGTGAGTCACTGAAAATATATTCATGAAGAAAATTTGTACTCCAAATTTCCATGCACTTTGTACCCTCATATGTCAGCAATTCCCACCATGTTCAGGTTTTTTTGTACAGCGCTCTCCATGTTCTGTATCACTGTGTGTCTGGAATTCCACCATGTTCAGGTTTTTGTACGGCTCTCTCCGCGCTCTGTATGACTGTGCTCTGCGCCGACCCAGTCCACAGTAATACACAGCGGAGTCGCTTAGTTGTACTTTGGAGATATTTAACCGGCTGATTTTCTCGGCAGGATCGATAGAAGCAGAAATTCTCCCCCCGGCAGCGTTTTCTTTATTCTCCTCTCCTGAAGTGTGTCTCTGAAGCAGATATTCCGGAGCCTGTCCTGTGGACTGACGGTACCAGTGTACTGTGTACTGACAGAACCCTGAACACTTACAGCTTAAAGTAACGGTGTCAGCAGAGGTTTGTAAAGGCGGATTCTGGGATATCAGGAGACTGGAATCTGGAGGTTGAAAAATGGACATTATGTGTTTGTTTCGCTCCTGCTGACATGGGAGACTTGTCAATCGCGCGAACAGCTTTGTGTTTTTTTTTAATCTTGATTTGAAGCCTGTTCGAACGCTACTCATTGTTATTGAAGTATGATCAACTGGGGAATGAGGCGATATTTTCTCTTCCATAGCGAATTCCTCCGATCAGGGCTTCACTATGTGAATGGGTTTTGGAAACAGATTCAATAGTAACTTTCAAACGGGCAATGGTCTGTTCTGAAACTGAAAAACTGCAGGACCATGGGGAATATGGATGAGAGGTGGGAACAAGTGGATTACACTTTTAAAGGGACAGCACCGACACGATGGGCCCAATGTCATCCTTCCGCGCTGCATGGTTCTATTATGTATATTAGATTTGTTTGTATTTTCCCCTGTGAGAGACAAACCCGAGGGAACTTCTTATTAACAGTGAAACAGTCAGTTTCAAAAAAAATATTTGCCCGACATTAACGCAGATATAACGCGTCACTGCGCACAGCAAGATCCAACAGAATGCGATTGCGATTCGTCAGCACCAATCGGGTCAAACAGATAGTGAATATCGATGGTGAAATGTCAACCATTAGCTTCAGTTTAACATTTCTCAGGAGTTTCCATCTGCTCTTGGGTCTATTAGTTTATTTTCTTCGATCAATCTACGTTTCCCCATTTCTCTTTAATTTGGAATATTTACAGTTATTTTCATTTTATTTCTACATTTACTTTGTGCTGTTTGCACTTCTTGCAATCGTGGGAACTTGTCCCAAACTCTCTCAGGTGTCGGTTGCGTTCAGTCTGTTCAGTTTCCGCAATGGTTTTACTGTTACTCACTGGAAACTGCCTCTTCTGCCTCTCTGACAATTTCAATTCTTTCCGCCTATTGACTGATTCTCTCGGCGTTCTCTAGGCGGAGTTTTCTCTTAAGATTTTCATTGTACTCAATCTGCAGGAGCGGGACCGGCCATTCGGCACAGTGAATTATGTTGTGGGTATACACCATACCAGTCTTCCCAACCCGAAATCTAATTGATCATTTTCATCCAGCTCCTTGTGCCGGTCTGTTCCGTTCTCCCTCCTGTATTTTCAGCCTTCCCATAAATCCACCAATAATGTCTGGACTCCAACCACTCAATGCGGCATCAAGTTCCACATTCTGACGCGTCTTAGCGCACATTTTTCTTCTTCATGTCATTGTTCTGTTAGTGACGATCTGATATTAAGGTCCTACTGACCTGGACTCATCCACCAATATACAGCTGCAGCCCATGCACTCCATTAAACCCGTTCATAATTCAAAAGATATCTCTGAATCCTCTTCCTGATTCCCTGTTTTCCAGGGAAAAGTGACCCAGCCTGTTCAATCTTTCCAGAGAGATGTGCATTTTTGCCGATTTCTTTTCTCAGAAATTTAAGAAGTCAATGCAAAGAATCTTGCAAATTGAAGCAGGAATGGCCGTAACAACTTTCAAACCTGCTCGGACGTTCAATAATATCATGGCTGACCTTCGAAGTAAGCATCACATTCCCATATTCCTAGAATCTTTCAATAACCAAACATATATGGAACACTGCCTTGAATACACTCATCCACTGATTATCCGCAGCTCTCTGAGCTCTTGAATGCAACAGGTTCAGAAAAGAAGCCTGGGGAAACATCCACCAGTATCTGCCATGTCAGCCCTTTGAGAATATATGTTCCAATGAGATCAGCTCATATTCCTCGAAACCACTGTTACGAAAGTACAATGATTTTTCTTCTGGTTTATTGTGCAGTATGTGAATGGATGTAAGTACAGTTGTGTCTGGCTGTGTGATTTTATTATATTTGGAGTCAAGTACGCTGCAGGCTTGAAATTATCAAAGGAAGCTATGTGTGGAAATATGCTTGAAATGTTAATACATAAATGTGGATGTTGGCTTAGCATGTACAGTGTGAAGGGAATTTGGGTTTCAAAGAGGTGTTAGGCTGTATAAAATTAGCTGATAAGCAAGGGTAAGGAGTTCGGTTTAATTTGCTGCTAAGGGAGCTGACAATATTGCCAACATGAATGTTTTCATATTGTGAGGAAGATGCAGTTTTAAGGACATATGGGACAATAGAATTTACATATTAAAGAGAGAGTGAAAGGCGATGTGAGGAGAGGGCCATGTAAGATCTACCAGGAGTATGTGAAACAACCTTCATGAAGCCTCCAGCCATTTTTGCATATGTCTGCTTTGTAAGGTTAGTGATGTTGGGGAAGACATTTGAAACTCCACTGTCAAGTGTGTGCTACGTTAACGTGCTGGTTCTGTTTTAAATCGAAAATCTATTTGGATTGTTTCCTTAAACGGGTGTATAACTGGGAGTCAAGTAAATTCAGGATTTTAAGAGTTGTGATAGTAGTAAATAGCTTGTCATCTCATGTATGTGTTTGGAATATTTTATATTGTGAATAAATATTCTAATTTAATTTTGTAAAGTCTCTAAAGGTCTTGTTGGACTCATTACTTCAGAATCAGTGCATACATCTTCCCGTAATAAATATTGATTGCAAAACCATTGTGACACAATGATGAAGTTTCCCTTCTGGATTTGACCCGCCTGGCACACATCACCTGCCATGTGATAACATTACTGGGGGCTCTTTGCGGGATGTTGGAAATTCCTTGATTAGTTTGGAGATGGGCAATCTTAAGGCTATGAGTGCCATAAGAACGTTGAATCCAGGAGTTGGTGTGGAGGTTTTAAAGTGGCGAGAGTGTAAAAGGGGCTGCATCCATGGCACACATCATCTGACATGCCATAATACGAGGGAATGCAGGCTGTCACTACTTCATCTCTTCTCATAGGATAAACCATTTATCTCAGGAAGCTACCTGATGAAACTTTGTTCACTTCCTTCAATGTATATAGATCTTTTCTCGATTATGAATCTAAAACTTTACACAGCACACAGACTGGAGTCCAATGGAGTCCTTCCCACACACAATACTTCTACCAATTCGTTTTTATTACTGAGGAGTTCTGGTTCATCAGCTGAGGTGGAGGTTCATACATAGGTGATAAGAAGCAGGAAGCTTCCTTCCTATGTTTGGGCTGGCGCCATGAGACACCTTGCGGTCTGGAGTTAATATTGAGGCCTCCCAGGGCAACTCCCTGCTCACTGTACAGCACCATGCAGCCACTTCTGGGTCTATCCTGCCAGCGGCACAGGACATACACAGGAATATTGATGGTGTTGTATAAAACATTGTAAGTTATGACTCCTTGAGCTTGACTCTGCCAGGTTGTTCCTTGACAAACATGTGGGAAAGCTCTCCCAGTTTTAGCACATACCTCCAGGTGTTAGACAGGAGGACACCGCAGGATGGACAGGCCTGGGTGTGCCATTCTCATTGCCGAAGCCTAGGCAGATTGCAGGTGGTATGCCGAGTGATGTGGTCCACGTTTCATCCTTTTCTTTGAGATTTGTTAGACATTTGATTCAAATGAGTAGCTTGCTCGGCCATCATTTCACAAAGCATTTAAGAGTAAACCACAACGCTTTGTGTCTGACGTCGTATGTAGGTTAGACCAGGTAAGAATAGTAGATTTATTTCCATTAAGCAGAGTATGGTGCTGGGCAGTTCGCAACAATCGGCAACAGTTTCATGATCACCATACTAATAGCAGCTTTTAACTCCTGGTGCTTGGATTACACCAGCTGCTGCAGTGGGATTTGAACCAGGGTTAACACACAGAGGATTGACAGGGCTTCGGGGTTATAGTCTAATGATATTACCACGAGAGCGACCCCCCCCCCCCCCCCCCCCCCCCCCCCCCCCCAACCATGGCGATTATTTGCCTGGATACTTTGCAACACGTCGCGGCTTGCAGTCACTTACCAGCTGTGACGTTCACCTCTGTCCCGGATCCGTCTGCATAACCATCTTTCCAAACGGAACCACATTCATATTTGTACTGAGCTTTACAGTAATAGGTGGCGGTGTCTTCAACTCTCCCATCCCGAATTACCAGCGAAAAAATATTTTCTGTTTTATTCATCGACACAACAAATCTCCCCCCGCTGGAGATCCGCTCCCGCTCTGTCTTGGTCTGGGTTTGTCTGAAGAAATGTCCGTCCTCTAAACGTCGAGAATTATCATGGAAAACACAGGTGACGTTGAGAGACTGACACTTCTTCCTGGTCACCGCTGCCGGGGTCTGTGTCACTGACTGACTGAAAGAGCCTGGAAATTAAACAGAGAGAGTTTAATGGGCCGTTAGAACCGAATCACAGAACGGTGTTAAGACCCCAGACAGTGTCCGTAATTGGGATGGACTCGGGCAACTTTATCTTAATTCCACACAATATCGGTTTGTTTGATCGGTAGCCACGGGGTAAACAGGCACACAGAGTAAAAAACAAACTAAATTCCCATCCTTCTGCTTCCCTGAGCTAATAGTCTGTATGAAGAAGAGCAGGAGGTTGCAGCAATAAAAATAGAAAATGCTGGAAAATTTCAGCAATTCTGGCAGCGTCTGTGGCGAGAGTAACAGCGTTAACATTTCCAGTCGCTGTGCAGTGGTGCTGTTGCTAGGCCAGCAACCCAGGGGCGCAGGGTAATATCCTGAGGTCCCGGTTTCGAGTTTAGCCAAGGCAGATGGTGGAGTTTGAATTGAATAAAATTCTGGCATCAAACGTCTAATAGGATGACCATAGAACCATTCTCGATTGTTGTAAAAATCCATCAGGTTCACTAATAGTTTTTAGGGAAGAAATTCTGCCAATCTTACCTGGTCTGGCCTACATGTGACTCCAAGCCCACAGTAATGTTGTTGTCTCTCTAATGCCCCGATCGCCAATAAATACTGGCTTTGCCAGTAGCGCCCACATCCAAAGAATAAATAAAACGTGTTGCCAGAACTGCTGAGCTTTTTTTTCCCAGCATTTTCTATTTTTATTTCAGGCTTCCAGTATCCGCAGTGTTTTGCTTAGGTGTAGGAGACTGCAGCTCTGAACTGCTCAGGGAGACTAGAACTCAGAGCTGGACTGAAATATTTTAGACAGTACAATTGATTTGCCGAGAAAGGTGTCCCGCGGATTATTGATGAGCCGCCCCATTCCCATCTCTCTGGTTGCGTGTTTTCTGAACAAGTGACAGGTTTAAAAACGGAACCAGCAGTTTCATGTTGCTTCTTTCGGTCTGGAAGCCTGATCTGAAGTCCCCTCTCCCATTTATCTGATGTACAGTTGCTGGCGGGATGGGGCGAGGGAGGTGGAATTGTTTCCTTTAGGAAAGTCTGCCTTCCTCATTCTCCCACAACAATGAGATTTCAGGTGCGTCCAGGTGCCTTCTCCAGTGTAATCACATCCTTCCTATAATGTGGTGATCACAACTGCACGCAGAACGCCACTTGTGGCCTAATCAGCGTTTTATATACTTTCAGCATAACCTCCCTGCTCTTGTATTCTATGCTTCGGCAAATAAAGACATGCAACCGGTTTGCCTTGTGAACCACCTTATCGACCTGTCCCGCTAACTGAAGGCAATGTGGATATGCACACCAAGGCCCCGCTGATCTTCATTAGTTTCCAAGACCCTGTCATTCATCATGTAGTCATTTGTGTTATTAACCCTCCCCAAGTGCATTACCTCACACTTTGCCGGGTTGAATTCTATTTGCCACTGCTCTGCCCACCTGACCAGCCCATTGATATCCTTCGGCAGTTTACAGCTATCCTCCTCACTATTTATTGCCCTTCCAATTTTCTTGTCATCCCCGAAATTCTTGATCATACCCGCTATATTTAAGTCCAAATTATTTATGTACACTGCAAAGAGTAAGGGCACCAGCATCGAGCCCTGCGGAAGCCCACTGGAAACAGACTTCCAGCCACAGAAAAATCCCTCTACTATCACCCTCTGCTTCCTGCCTCTCAGCCAATTTTGGATCCAACTTGCCACTTTGCCTTGAGCCCCATGGGCTCTTACTTTCTCGACCAGTTTGCCATGAGGGGCCTTACCAAAAGCCTTGCCAAAGTCCATGTTGGCCACATCAAATGCATTGCCGTCATCAACACTCCTGGTTACCTCTTCAAAAAATTCGATCAAATTTTCCAAACACGACCTTCCCTTGACAAATCCATGCCGACTATCCCTGATTAATCACTGCCTCACCAAGTGCAGATATATTCTATCCCTCAGAATTCCTCCTAGTAATTTCCCCATCACTGAGGCTAAACTGGCTGGCCTGTAGTTTCCTGGTTTAACCCTTCTTTCCTTTTATAATAATGGGATAACGTTAGCAGTCACCCAGTCCTCTGGCACTTCACCTGTCAGGGCCACTGATACCTCTTCCCTTGCCTCTGTCAACGGCCTGGGATACATCTCACCCAGGCCTGCCGATGTATTCACTTCTAAGGCCGCTAAACCCGCTATTACCTCTTCTGTCTCTATGTTAATTTCCTCTAATATTTCATTGTCCTCCAACCTCATCGTCCTTTTCCATTGTGAAGACCGACGCAAAGTATTCATTGGGGACTGTACCCAATGTCCTCCGGTCCATGCACATATTACCTAGTTATTCTCTTGCTCTTCATACCTCCGTATGTTCTCTTTCCCTTCGGGTTTTCCTTTACTCTACCCACCAATGCTTTCTCGTGCACCCTCCCAGCTTTCCTAAGTTCCTTTTTAAGTACCCCCCTGCACTTTTTATACTTCTAAAATTTTATGCCACCTGGCCCTACAACAGGATCTCTTGCATTGGAAACCCTTTGTGTTGTGCTCCTGATTCCTTGTCTCTGCACTATGGAAAGGGCCGCTGCAGATATCCAACTGGTGGTCGGCAGCACTTGGTTCATCTCCTGATAAATAGTTTCACATTGACCGTCTCAGGTAGAAAAATTGTGTCCAGGATAGAATTCTGTGTTCTTGATACTTTGGACACAGGGACAGTCAGAGTTGACACTGAGAGCGGAACTTAGAGTGGCGTCAACCTGTCCTCATTTATTAGGAGAGAGATAGAGAGAGAATCCAAGCTGCTCAAGGGAATACCTCTACTGATATCCCCACTAAACAATGGTCTGGGTGGTGGCAACTTATTCCCACCCTCCAATCAACTGTTCCCTGAGGATGTCGCACATTCTTCTGCCAGGTTCATGGCTGGGCCGGAACACAGCATTATATTCTGTGCCAGAATGTAAAGCCATAATGGGAAATATCCATTTTAGTGAGATTGAGGTAATACTGCGCACAATAATAAACAGACCATGAACATTAACCGGGACGATTTATATCAAAGCGGGGTTTAGAGCTTCTTACCGTCTGCGACAGTCACCACCGTTCCGGATCCATCGACATATTTATAAACCAACCACAGTGATGCAGCTTTCAATCATCCTGATACAAGAACTACCGGCTCTTCAATTTACCGTGGACGCATCACCTGATAGTCACCCTATTTTTCATTATTCCAGGGGGTTAGATCAATAACCAATATTTAGTGTTTCACAGCCTCCATCGGTTCGAACTGTTCTTTGTGAGACTCCAAGCTCTTCGCAATTGGCCCAGGAACACGTAGAAACTTCATAGAAACTGAGGAAAATGTCAAAGAAACATAACAAAAATAGAACATTAGAATGTAATGAAACTAAACTAAAGCGATAATAACATCAATCCAACAATTTAACATCCGGGTCCGCAGAATATATATTTTAATTGTACAGAGGTAAATGGTCGGGTCTCATTCATTGTGAAATTCTTGTACGTGTATTTGGCTTTACAGTAATAGGTGGCGGTATCTTCAACTTTCACATGCCTAATTTCAAGCGAAAATGTATTTTTTGCCATGTTCGTCCACACAACAAATCTCCCTCCGCCGGGGATCCGCTCCCACTTTGTCCCAGTCTGTGTTTGTCTGAAGAACTGTCCAGCTTGGAAATAATTCCACGAAGCACCAGAAAAAACACAGGTAATGGTGAGAGACTGACACTCCTTCCTGGTCACAGCTGCCGGGATCTGTGTCACTGACTGACCGAAAGAGCCTGGAAATTAAACAGAGAGAGATTTAATGGGCATTGAGAGCCAACCCATCCAATGGGGTTAAATCCTCAAATAGTGCTTGTTGTTGGAATGGACTTGGACAGTTTTATGTTTAATCCACACAATGTCGGATTGATTGATCTGTACTCACTGGGTAAACAGACGCAAAGCATGCAAACAAGCAGAATCCCCATCGTTCTGTTGCCTGGAGCAGATGACTAATCTTCCGGGGAGCTGGGAATTGCAGTCCTAAACTGTTCTGTAAGAGTGGACCTCAGAGCTTGGCTGAAATACTTCAGGAGAACCGAGCTGACTTTCCGAAGTCCGAGATCATTGATGGACTGCGCGGGCCCCGGGTCTCTGGCTGTGTTTTTTGTGAATAAACGATAGGAGTAAAGAGAAAGCCTAGGGTTTTCTGTCGCTTTATATGTCTGAGGAGGAGATGTGAAATCTCCTCCCACATTCGTCTGATGTACAGGGGTGGCGGAAGGGAGTTGTTCTGCCAGTACAGCATGCCACCCTCCTTTCTCCAAAAGCACCGAGAACATCTCTGCTCTCCGCTCTAATTCCAATAGTTCCAGGGGTTTACTGACATTAAAAAAAGACTTTCACAGGATGTGGGCGATTCTTACTAAGCCAGCGTGCATTGGCTAACCCTAACTGCCCTTGTCAAGGTGGGGGTGAGCTGCCTTCTTGAACAGCTGCAGTCCATATCGTATAGGTGCACCCACATTGCTGTGAGGAATGGAGTGCCAGGGTTTTGACTCAGTGAAGGTGAAGGTACGGTGATATATTTCCAAGTCAGGATGGTGTGTGGCATGGAGGGGAGCTTGCATCTGGTTGTGTTTTCATGCATCAGCGCCTTTATCCTTTGAGGTGGTATAGGTCGCAGTTTTGGAAGCCAAGTTGAATTCTTGCAGTGCACCCTTGTGGCTGGTAAACACTGTTGCCATTGTATATTGCTGATGGAGGGAGTGAATGTTTGTGAAAGAAGGGCCAATCAATCAGGTGATTTGCCCTGGGTGGCGTTGAGCTTCTTCAGTTTTGCACAAACTACACTCATCCAGACAAGTGGGGAGTCTTCCATCACACTTCTTACTTGTGCCTTGTAGATGGTGGACAGGCTTTGGAGAGTCAGGAGGTGTGTAACTCCTCTCAGAATTCCCAAACTCTGACTTGCTCATGAGCCACAGTATTTATATGGTTAGTCCCGTTCCGTTTCTG
This sequence comes from Carcharodon carcharias, assembly GCF_017639515.1. Classification (NCBI taxonomy): domain Eukaryota; kingdom Metazoa; phylum Chordata; class Chondrichthyes; order Lamniformes; family Lamnidae; genus Carcharodon; species Carcharodon carcharias. The sequence goes on along the minus strand of NC_054493.1, from coordinate 9,934,549 downwards.
GTCAGTGGCAAGCCCCAGCATGTTGAGAGTGATAGCTACATCCCTAGAACGTGTTGACATGACCTCGACTAAAACTCTGATCCGAAGGACGGCGCCTCAGGCATGGCAACTTCTCTCGAACCTACAACTGAGCATCAGGTTACAATATATGGCATCCAATGACAATGTCACAAGGATTTAGTCTCTATCGCTCGTTTAAATAAATGTTTCCTGCACCTCTGTGATTTGTATTTAAAATAATGACTGAATTCATTAATGATTTATTTCCACATCTGCCATCTATTGGGTTTTTTTTATCCTTGCATTGACAGCGAATGAAGCGGCACGTTGATGGGCAACAGACGTTAGGGGAACACTGTGCTTGTGGTTCGTTTAAGAAATCACAATGAGACATGGTCTGTTGATGAAATGAAATCTGCACATTGTGTGTAAACTGTCTCTGACCCAGCAACACACTCTGACCAAAAACCCTGTGAACAGGCTGCGGTCAAAAGCTCTAGAAAACTGACAAAGGTGATGTGGAAGAGCTGTTCAACATTATAGGCAAGCATGGAAAGGGTTGTAAAGGATCCCGTTCATAAATGCATTTGATTAAAAAAAACCTTCAATTGATCGTCAGGACTGGTGACGATGAAATTTAATCGATTGTCATAAAAACACATCTGAGTTATCAATATTCTTCAAGGAAAGAACAAGGAAACCTGCCATCCTTACCTTTGTCTGGGTCATATGTAACACCAGGACAGCAGCAATATGGTTGCCTCCTAACTACTCTCAAGGGCTTTTAGGAATGTGCAGCAAATATTAACCTTGCCATAGAGGCCAACATCCAAGGCAAATTAAAAAAAAACAAAGCCCACTGCTCACAATAGTGGTTCATTTGCCACAGTCCTAATGAGCACCAAATTAATAACAAGTTGGCAATTATTTCATTTCTACGTAAAACAACTGCCTATCTCATATTATAAATAACCCCTTCCCTGCCTCCCAATTTACAGCTCAACATGAAAATTACCAGAGAAGTAATCACTTTTTAGGAACCTTCAGCTGAGAAGCTAATCACTTGCTATCAGTGATAGAACCTGCAATGAAATTTGGGCCTCTACTCCTGTTTTACCAGGCCCTGATGATTATTCTACTCATCCTGCCTTCACGATTATTATATTAGGCTACCTGTCTGTTATTGTTTCACCAGTCCATGAATATTATTGCACAAGTCCTGTCTCATCAATTAATACACGAGGCTCTGTATCTGTCACTGTTTCATTAAACCATAATTATTGTAATACTTACCCATGAATCCTTGATTATTACACTAGGCTCTTGCTCCTGTTAATATTTAACCAGGTTCTGATTATTGCTGTTATGGTCTTTGTCTCCTTGATTGATACACTAGGCCCTTGCCTCTCTTAGTATTTTATCAAATCTTTAACATTGTTAATATTAATATACTGAATATTAACATACTGAATAATGTTATTATTACTCTTTCTCCTTGATTTATATAAAGCGCTATGCCTCTGTTCATATTTTACAAGGTGTTTATTATTTTAATGATCCCTTCCTCCTTGATTTATATAGGAGGTTCTGTCTCTGTTAGTATTTCACCAGGCCCTAATTATTACCTCATTTGCTCCTGTATCCTGAATTAGCTTCTCTCTGTATTAGTATTTCACCAGACCCTTATTATTATTGAATTGGTCTCTGGTTCCTTGGTTTTTACACCCAGGTTCTGCCCCTGCCCCTTATCAGTGTTTCACTAGGTCCTGAATATTATTTACCAGTCCTGACTCCTGGATTAAAGCGCATGACCTCCATTCAAGTTATTAGTACTCTAGATCCTATCTCGGAGTCTATTACAATTCACCCTCGCTCAGGCATTTCTGCACTACGTGCTGCCTCTGTTTATATTACACTCTGCCCTTTCTCAGTCGGCACTGCACGAGCCCATCATGTTTTGTTTCCATTACACTAGACGCTGTATCAGTTGGAGCTGCAGTGAGACCATGTCTCTGTTTATATTACATTAGATCCTGTCTTTGTTTTTATTCAGCTAGACGATTTATCTATATTACACTAAACACTGGCTGGATTATTATCGTACTGAACATTACCTTGACACTGGGCTGAATAACACGAGCACTCGCTGATGGGGTGGCGGGGGCGTGGGGGTCTGGGGGGTGGGGGGGGTGGTGGGGTTCCGCACCCTCAAGTAGGTGGCATTCCGACTTCTGGGGCCGCCGTCGGCGGGTACCCGATGATACGCTAATTGCGCGAATTAGCGGCAAAGGCGCTTTACAGGCCATGATCCTGCCCAAAGAGTGGTATCCAGTCTCGGAAGCAGCAGGCACCTGGAACAAGCTAACGGTCAGCATTTTAAAGGTGTCAGATGACCGATCAGATGGCCGGGTTTCTCTCTCATAATGAAGATTTATACATCTTCTGGTCAGGTAAGTCAATTTAAATTTAGCTAAAATAAAAGGAAAGTTCTGCAGATGCTGGAAATATGTAATAAAAACCGAGAATTCTGGAAAAACGCAGCAGGTCTGGCAGCATGTGTGGAGACAGAAACAGAGTTAACATTTCGAGTCTGTATGACACTTCTTCAGAGCTGAAGAGAGGTAGAAATGTGATGGGGCTTATACAGTTGAAGAGAGAAGTTGAATCAGGTGGAGAAAAATAGAAACTCAGAGACAGGTGAATCTCAGGAGACGTTTGACAAACTTGTCATGGATCCCCTGTCTTCAATCATATAAAACCCATTACATTTCTAGCTCTCTTCAACTCTAAAGAAGAGTCATACGAACTTGAAAAGTTAACTGTTTCTCTCTCCACAAGGACTGCTGAGTATTTTTCAGCATTTTCTGTTTTTATTTTAAACTTTAGCTAATCTCTGCTAGTTATGTCAAACTTCATAAATGGAGGAAGTTTTAAAATTCTGGAAGTCTCCCACCTTTTGGCTTGAGGAGTTGTACATGTATTACATGCTGCCATGCATAGATGTCTGCACCATCGGAGTGAGCAGATGGGCGTTCTGAAAGGGGCAAAGCTGCCTCCAGATTGAATGATTCCATCCTTGCTGCTCTCCTGCGTGCAGCACACGATTGATGGTACCAGCTCATGCCGAGAACTGGGATGAGGAGAAAGTCCAGGAAGACTCGCGCTGCATGGGAAGAGATAACCAACGTGGCAACAGCGTTGAGGCCGTGAAGAAGACTTGGCCCCAGTGCCACATAAGGCGCAATGGCCTCACGAGGTCCGTTGCAGCATCGAGGTCTCCGCCTGTATACCTTGGGCTGGCATTAGTTCGTCTGCACCTCTGCTGAGGGTTTCTGTGTTCCTCCTGGTTCTCTGGATCTGGCACTGCTCTGCCCCCTTCCTGAGGAACAAAAGCATCATGTGCCTCCCTGTATTCCCTTCTTCTTCTCACCCTTCCCCTCCTCCAAATCGTCCTTTTCTCCTCACTGGGGGTTATGTCCCCAACGATCCCCATTTGCCTCAGATGCTTTTGACCCCTCACTCTTGGGCAATGCACAAGGAAATAATCCATCAAAAGAGCCCTCTGAATCGGAGGAGAGTTCTCCTCAAGAAAATGTCCAAAATGCTCCTCTGTCTGTTCAAATGAGCGGTCCCTCAAGCCAGTAGAGTTTGAAGTTTGGCCTCAGCTGCAGTTTTAAAACCTTCCTAACAAACTTTCCCTTAAAAAACGGATGCCTGACCTATCGTAAATGTCGCCTTGAAGTCATATTATTGCCTTCTGGCCGTATAAAAGCAGTGAACTGATTAGTTAAATAGCCAAATTAACTTTTAAATTGATATATTAATAGCGCAGGCGGTTGCCAACTTTTTTGACAAGACCGCATGCTGTGTCATCAGAACCTGGCGTGGTGACATCGTAAACGTCGCCCGAAGTCATCAGGCCCCAGAATTGGTCCCGAGAAACGCTCCCGATCTGGGAGTGTAAAATGCAGCCCACCATCCCTTTCACTGCTGCACTTAGCGCTTTTTCTCCGAGTCATGGCCATTTACCACCTGGTGTGACCACGTGTTGCTTGCATTACACGAGGCCCGCCTCAGTTGTCACTGCACGACGAACACACATACGAACATGGGATTTAGGAGCAGGAGTAGGCTAATCTGCTCCTCGTGCCTGCTTCGCCATTCAATTAGATCATGGCTGATCTGAATATAACCTCAGCTCCACATTCCTGCCTACACATATATCCCTTCACCCCACCCCGACCCGCTGCCCCTCCGTTAATCAAGAATCTATTTAGCTGTTCCTTAAAAATATTCAAAGACTCTGCTTCCACCGCCTTTTCAGGGAGACAATTCCAATAATGTTATGTACATTAATTGCTTCATGACAATAATATAAACAGCAACATAAAAAGAGACTCGCACAGAAACATCTAAGGCAGAGCCTAGTGTAATATAAACTCACACATGGTCCAGTGGAATAACTGACGCCTAGTCCAAAATAAATAAAGATATTTAGCATCCTGAGCGGTATTGACAGGGTGGATGTGAAGAGGACAATTCCTCCAATGGAAGAATTTAGAACTAGAGGCCACTGTTTAAAAATAAAGGGTCACTCATTTAAGACAGTGATAAGGAGCTTTTTTTTCTCTCACCTCTGTCTTAAATGTTGATGCAATGAGAATTAACATTCAATGGGAGTGGTAAGTATAACAAGACAACAGTTTTGGGTATGCAGAGCAGAAGCAACGTGAAATCAAAAGGCAGCTGCAAGTCTCCAACTGGCTCTACAGGAAACAAGTGAAAAGAACGTCATTTTGAATTCTTAAGATGAAAATGCTTTGCCTGGTGTCTGGTTAAGTCTACAGGTTTCTGTTGCCTTAATGGAGATTAGTTTGGGAATTTGTTCAAAGTTAGGATAGTAGTAATTTGTAGCCATATATATCTTTAACTTGTGTAAATTAATAAAATTTTCATTTAGCCTAACGTAAAACCTTGAGAATTGATGGTCTTATTCCTAAATTTAGAGTTGCAGCTCAAAGGTAACACTTAAAATTACAGGTATTACAGTTGTTTAAAGTTTCCCTCTGGGGTTTTTAAATGATTCCAAATTACCAACTGCATCAGTCATAACAATTGGGGGGCTCTGCTGGGAGAAATTATATTTATAATTCCTCGATTGGTTAGCATTTGGTGAATCTTAGGCCTACAATTACGAGAGGCATTTTGAATTTAAGAGTTGGTGAGGCATTTTAGAGGTGGTGAAACGGCACGATGGCTTTGACTTGTCGGGGAGAAGAAGAGGTAACTCTGATTGGGTTGCAGAGAACCAAAAGTAAGTTAATAGAGTGGGCAGATAAGTTAAAATTGGATTTACCTGCGGCGGCAAGGAAATCAAATATAGTTAAATGTATAGCACAGCATCTACATTTGGGAGTGAAACCTGACACTGGTGAGTCGCAATTGGAGGTAGCAAGACTTCAGTTGCAAATGAAGAAGCTTGAATTTGAACAAGCAAAGGAACTGAAAAAGTTTGAATTTGAACAAGCAAAGGAACTGAAAAAGCTTGAATTTGAATAAGCAAGGGAATTAGAAATTATGAAGATGAGGAAGGAGGAAAGAGAAAGAGAGAGAGAAAGCGAATTCGAACTGAAATTGGTGGCAGTTAGAAAGGAGATGTCAGTAGGTAGAAATAATTTATCTCCAGAGTAGAACCCAGTGGGGATATATTTAGATTTGTACAACATCTTTCAAAGTTTGAGGAAAAATATATTGAACCATTTTTATTTCATTTGAGAAGATGGTTAAACAGATGAAACGGCCACAGAAAAACTGGACTTTATTTTTACTGTATAAGTTGTTAGGTAGGAGGCTTGAAGTATATGATTCTCTTTCAGAAGAATTGTTGGTGAATTATGATGTGGTAAAAAAAAGCTATTTTGAATGCATAAGAAATGGTCCCTGAAGCATACAGGGCATAAAATTAGGAATACGAGAAAACAGCATGGGCAAACATATTGAGTTTGAAAGAGTAAAACAACGTAACTTTGACCAGTGGATAAAGGCATCAAAGGTAAAGGCAACCTATGCAGCTTTTAGGGAAGTCAATACTTTGGAAGAATTTGAAGATTCAATCCCTTTGATAGTGAGAGCTCATGTGGGGGAACAGAGGGTTGATTCTGTAGGCCAAGAGGCAGAAATAGCTGATGATTATGAGTTAGTTCATGGAGCTAAACCGTTTAGTCCATCAAGCTTTCAAATTGGAAAAGGATAAAAAGTGAGCAGGTGAAAGGAAGGGAGGTAGTCAGGAAAGAGGAGTAGCTGGAAGCTGCCTGGAAGTTTTTTCTCAAAACAAAGAGGAAGGTAGAAGTGACATTCGAAAATTGAAGCGTTTTCATTTAATAAAGTGGGGCACACGAAGTTAGTGTGTTGAAGATTGCAGGAAAAATCTGTAGAAATTATTGGGGTGCATAAAGATCTGGAAGTAAAATTATTGGGGGTTCTGAGGTTCAAGCACAGAAGAAACCAATAGTTTGTGTACAGGTGAAACAGGGAGAATCAGTGAAATATAAGAAGTGGGGTTTTGTTCACAGTTTACTTAAGGGAATTCTGAGGAGCAGGCTGTAGAAATGTTCAAAGACTGTGCGTGAATGGAAAGTCTTTCCATGTGTACAAGGTGTAGTATGTATCGATGTTAAAATTTTAAGACACGCAGGGGCTAGTCCACCATTAATGTTGTGGGATCGTGATATTTCTTGTTCAGAGGGAGCATTACAGGAGAAGATAATAAATAAGAGGGATTCATGGAGATGCTAAATCTATTCCGTTGTGGAAGGTAAATTTAAAGAGCAGGTGGAAGCCATGTGACATTATAGTTGCAGTGGTGGAAAAATTGCCCATTGCAGGGTTTCAATTTATTTTGGATAATAATATAGCTGAATGGCAAACGTGGGTGATGCCTGTGGTAGTTGAGCAGCCTATAGAAGTGTTTTAAACAGAAGTGCTGCAAAAGCAACAGCCTAGATTATTTTCAACTCTTTCTTGGACTCGAATGCAAGTTCTGTTGAAGGGTCATGAGGACTCGAAACGTCAACTCTTTTCTTCTCTGCCGATGCTGCCAGACCTGCTGAGTTTTTCCAGGTAATTCTGTTTTTGTTTTTTTTTTTTGTTTTGGATTTCCAGCATCCACAGTTTTTTTGTTCTTAGCCTAGATTATTTCCTGATTGTATTATAATGAGATCACATGCCCACAGGGAAGAACAAAATAAACAAGATAAGCAGGTAGTCCAAAGGCAAGAAAAAGGTGTCGAAATCCAATTATCTGGCACTGTATTTGAGAATATTCTTCAGGAAGAAGGAATGCAGGACAGTTCAGTTGAAGTGTTAACTCAAGAAGATTAGTGGAGTTACAGAAAAATGATTTTCAATTAAAACAGTTATATGAGAAAACTTATTCAGAAACCGAAGCAAAATGTTGAGGGAATACATTAGCGAGAAAATGGCGGTCGGATCATGTCTGAGCAAATGAAAGCTGGAGGTAGGTGAATCAGATTGTTATCCTATTAGGGTACAGGAATGAGATTCTGAGGATTGCTCATGAAATGCCAATGGGCAGAGGGAGGGGGTGGGGGGTCTGGGTGGCGATGGTGCCATTTAGCAATTAGGAAAGCACAGGAAAAGATGCAGTGGTTATTTTCTGCCAGGGTTGCACAGGGTTGTATTCAACTTCTATAGAGCTTGTCATATATGTCAAGTAATAAGGAAGCCAGAAGCAGTGATTAAGCAGGCGCCTTTAATCCCAATACCAGCATTTGAAGAACCTTTTACCAGAGTCTTGATTGATTGTGTAGGACCCCTCCCTGACACTAAAAGTGGAAATCAGTATTTATTAACAATAGTAGATGCACCTCTTATGTTTTCTGAAGCGATATCTTTAAGAAATGTTACAACTAAGAAGATGGTGGAGGAGTTAATGAAATTGTTCACAAGATATGGCTTACCTAAAGAAATACAATCAGATCAGCGGTCAAATTTCATGTCACAGCTGTTTAAGAAAGTAATGAACAGTTTGGGGATAAAACAATTTAAGTCAACAGCTTATCATCCGGAGCTTTGGAAATGTGGAATCAAATCTTAAAAACTGTGATAGGAGCATACTTTCTTGATTATGCACAGAATTGGGGTGCAGGAATTCCATATTTGTTATTTGCTATTAGAGACGCACCTAACGCATCGACTGGTTTCAGCCCTTTTGAACTAGTTTGTGGTCATGAGGCAAGGGGACCACAGAAATTGATTCAGGAGGAATTGGTGTGTCATAATTCAGAAACCTCTCTCCTGGATTACGTATAAAATTTCAGGGAAGATTAAATGGAACATGTGAGTTGGCTCGGGAACATTAAAATATTTCATAGCAAGTGATGAAAGTGAAAGCAGATAAGAAGGCTAAAATTCGCAGTTTTGTTTCTGGAGAGAAAATATTAGTTTGGTTCCCAGTTCAAAGTGATTCATTAAATGCAAGATTTTGTGGGCGTTACAGGATTAAAAAGAAATTCAGCAAAGTAAATTGTTTAATAAATATTTCAGATACACAAAAGGAGCAGAAGGTGTGCCATGTAAATATGCTTAAAAAGTACTTTGACAGGGAAGAGGAACAAAAACAGCTGGATGATGAGAAAGAGGTAGAAGTGCAGAACTCTGAAAGAGATTTTCCTCTAATCAAATCTTCCAACCAAGTGTCACAGTGGTTTGGAAAATCTATTGCCGTCACACAAACCTATTTGTGGAAATAAGTTGTGGAAGGCACACATAGCTTCACATAGTGTGTGTATATAAACATCATATTCAATAAGGCAACAACCTTTCAGATTAAGTCCGAAAAAGTTTTCACAAGTGCAAAATGAAATTGATTTCATGCTTCAAAATGATATAATTGAGTTTAGTTGCAGTATTATTCAAATGGTTGGAAACTTCAGAATGTTTCAGTGCAGAGGGATCTGTGTGTCCTCGTGCATGAATTGCTGAAAGCTAGTAGGCAGATACAGTGGTAACAAGGAAGGCAAATGGAATTTTGGTATTTATTGCTAATGGAATACATTAAGATGAAGATAGTGAAGCGTTGTTGCAACTGTACAAGGCACAGGTGAGACCGCACCTGGAGCATGGTGCACAGTTTGGCTCCCCTTACTTGAGGAAGGATGTTGTTGCATTGGAGGCAGCTCAGCGGAGGTTCACTAGATTGATTCCAGAGATGCGGGGATTGTCTTATGCGGAGAGATTTAGCAGTTTAGGCCTATGCTTGCAAGAGTTTAGACGGATGAGTGGAGATCGAATTGAGGTATATAAGATGATAAAGGGGATAGATAAAGTAGACGTGGAGCAGATGTTTCTCCTTTTGGGGCATTCTAGAACGAGAGGCCATAGTCTTAAGCTAAGGGGTGGTAGTTTTGAATTAAAGAAGAGGAGGAATTACTTTTCTCAAACGGTCATGAATCTGTGGAATTCACTACCTCAGAATGCAGTGGATTCCGGGACACTGAATAAATTTAAGCAGGAGATAGACAGATTATTATTTAGTAACGGGTTGAAAGATTATGGGAGAGGGCGGGAAATAGGAGTTGAGGCCGAAATGAGATCAACCATGATCGTATTTAATGGCAGGGCAGGCTCGAGGGGCTGAATTGTCTCCTCCTGCTCCTAGCTCTTATGTTCTTATGTTCTAATGTAAACAGCTCACTGGAGCAGGAGGGTCCTGAAATATCCTCATTCTTAATGATGGGGGAGGCCAGGACATCAGTGCAAAAAATAAGTCTGAACCATTTGCTCCAACCTTCAGTCAGAAATGCTGAGTGGACGATCCATCTCGGCCTCCTCCAGAGGTCCCCAGCATCAAAGTGGCCAGACTTCAGCCAATGTGATATCGAGAAACAGCTGAAGAGAATGTATACTGCAAAGGCTGTGGCCCCTGACATTTTGCCAACAGTTCCAAAGACCTTTGCTCGAGAGCTTGCCGCACCCCTTGCCAAGCTGCTGCTGTGCAGCTAAAACACTGGCATCTATCCAGAAATGAAGAAAATTGCCAGACAGGAATATTCCAATCCGGCCATTTACCGCCTCATCAGACCACACTCGATCATCAGTAAAGTAATGGAAGGGTGCATCAACAGTACGGTCATGCAGCCCTTGCTTCTCAATAACCTGCTCACTGACACCGAGCTTGGTTTCCACCAAGGCCACTCAGTTCCTGAAATTATTACAGCCTTGGCTCAGACATAGACAAAAGGGTTGAAGTCTCAAGATGAGTTCAAAGTGACTGCCCTTCTCACCAAGACCGAATTTTACAGAATGTGGCAGCAAAGGGCCCTAGCAAAACTGGAGCCAAAGGGAATAAAGGGGAAAGCTCCAATGGTTGGAGTCATGCCTAACACAAAGGAAAATGGTTGCGGTTGTTGGTCAGTCATCTCAGCTCCAGGGCATCACTGCAGGAGTTCGTCAGGGTAGTGTCCTAGGCCCAACCATTTGAGCTACTTCATCAATGATCTCCCTTCCATAATAACATCACAAGTGGAGATGTTCGCTGATGCTTGCACAATGTTCAGCACCATTCATGACGCCTCAGATACTGAAGCACTCCATGTCCATGGCCTGGACAACATCCAGGCTTGGCTGACCAATGCTGATGACTTGTCCTCCAGAAGTTACATTCACGGTACACAAGTGCCAGGCAATGACCATCTCTAACAAGAGAGAGAGAGTAGCCATCGTCCTTTGAAATTCAATATCATTACCATCGCTGAATCCCCCACTATCAACATCCTGGGGGGTTACCATTCACCAGAAACTGAACTGAACGAACCATATAAATACCAGTGGCTAAAAGAGTAATTCGGAGGCCGGGAATCCAGCGGCAAGTAACTCACCTCCAGACTCCACAAACCTGTCCACAATCTACAAGGCGTAAGTCAGGAGTGTGGTGGAATATTCTGCACTTGCCTGGATGAGTGCAGTTCCAACAGCGCTCAACCAGATTGACATCATTCAGGACCAAGCAGCCCGCTAGATTGGCACCCCATCCATAAACATTCACTCCCTCCCCCACCGACATAGTAGCAGCAGTGTGTACCATCTACAAGATGCGCTGCAGGAAGGTTCCTTAGACATCACCACTTAAATGCACAACCACTACCATCTAGAAGGGTAAGGGCAGCAGATAGATGGGAATACCACCACCTGGAAGTTCCCCTCCAAGTCACTCAGCATCCTGACTTGGAAATATATCTCCATTCCTTCACTGTCGCTGGCTCAAATTCCTGGAACTCCCTTCCTAAAAGCACTGTGGGTGTACCTAAACACCGGGACTGCAACGGTCCAAGAAGGCAGCTCACCACCTCCTTCTCAAGGACAATTAGGGATGGGAAATAACTGCTGGTCGGGATAATGAAGCCCTCATTCCTTGAATTAATTAACATAAAAACAGTATTAAGCGCACTTGGTACTTAACTAATGTGCATAAGTTATTTGTTGAGGTAACGGAGAGGTTTGATGAGGTGATTGTGGTTCATGTGACATACATGGACTTCGATTAAGTGCCATATAAAAGCCTTGGAAAGAAAGTTAGAGCCCATGGAATACAAGGGACAGTAGGAGCATGGATGAGAATTTATCTGAGCAGCAGGAAACATCGTGGTGAACGGCTGTTCTTCGGGCTGAAGGAAGGTATATAGTCAGATTCCCCAGGGATCGGTGTTTGGGTCCTTACTTTTTCAATTTACATCAATGATCCAGACTTGAATTTACAGGGAACAATTTCAAAATTTGTGGATTACACCAAATTTGGATCTATTGCACACTATGAAGAAATAATGAGAAGCTTCAAAAGCACATAGACAGACTGTGAAACGGGCGGTCAAGTGTCACGTGCAAGTTATTGCAGAAAAGGATGAACTGATTCATTTTAGTACTAAAAGCGAAAAGAAACAATAGGAAATCATGGGTTCAATTGCAAAGGGGATGTAGGAGCAGATGAGCCTTTGTGTCTATGTGCTTAAATAATTGAATAACGCAGGGCAGACTTAGAAAATGGCTACTAAATATGCAGCATGCTGGTCTTTATAAATAGGATATAGACAATACAAACAATGAAATTACGATAAATCTGTGCAAAAGAATTGGCCTCAGCTGGAGTATTATGTCTCCTTTTGGCCATCGCACTTTCAGATGGAAGTGAAGGCATGAGGGAGGGTGCAGAAAAGACTCATGGGAATGATCCCAGTGAAAACGAATTTCAGTTACATGGATGGCTGTTCTCTATTGAGAAGGGCAAATTAAGTGGAGATTTGATGGATTTGTTAGAGATGTGCAAAATTATGCGGGAAATGGACAATGTATATAGGGAAGGATTGAGAATGAGAGGGCTCCGATACAAGGCGATTGGCAAAAGATACAAGAGCAACATGATGGAAATCTTTTCCCATGGACTGAGTAATTCACATCTGAAATGCACAGCCTGAGTCTGTGATGGCAGCAGGTCCAATCGTTGTTTTCAATAGGGAATCAAATAATAAGCTGAAGAGAAAAAGCATTGCAGAGCCAGAGAGAAAAGACGGATAGTGGGACTGGGAGAGTTGCATTTGAAATGGGCTAGCACGGACATTACGGGGTGAATGGCCTCTATCTGAGATATAATCATGCGACGATTCAGTGATTTAATAAGTCTATCCATTTTCTACTTGAGAAACAAAAAAATCCTTAAATAGGAAGGAGGTGAGAAAATGGAAGAACTGAAGGAATGCCTTTAACAGAATAAATGGACAGGAAACACGAAATTTACTCTTTCATGGCATGTGGGCGTCGCTAGCAAGGCCAGCGTTTGTTGCCTATCTCTAATCGCCCTTGAATTGAGTGGCTTGCTGGGCCATTTGCGAGGGAGGTTAAGAGTTAACCATATTGCAGTGGCTCTGCCCAGCCATTGATTCAATGGTGGAATTGGCCAATCATGGTGCTGTGACTGATGGAAAGTGTTGGGAGGTCGTCGATTCCAAGGGGCAAACTTCCATCATCTTTGTGAAAAGTGCATTCAACAATGTTTGTGGGTCGTAACCTCTACATAAATGCAGCCGGTTATTAAGATAGAACGGCCCTATTTTAAGAGGGATCACTGTTGAGCTGCGCATGTTCTCACCCACTGCAGCGCGGCCCTTGAACACATAGGGACCTTTCCCAGCTGCGGTAATTGTGGGAGATGCTGACCTCCATGGAAAGATCATTGGTAGAGTGAATCCAAACTCATACTCCCCTCAGCTGGGAACTGCCCGGTCTCTTGCGTGTTCCCTGGAGCGGAGGGAATCTCTCAGCCGATTGTAGCCCGAATGCTGGAAATCACAGGAGTTGGTGAAGGTTTATCAAGTCAAACGAGGAAACACGGATTCAACAGCAAAAGGGAAAGAAACTAATTTGCTGTTATCTGAGGTAAAAGGCGGCAATAAATTCACCCTAGATTCCAAATCGGTACATTATGAATTTTTCCAGGAAAAGGGAGATGCGAATGTGGAATAATTTCATGAACTATGTTTGAAGGCGAATTGGACAGGAGAAGATATCAAGAATTATAAGGAGCGAGAAGGAAATGCAGATTTAATGAGCTTAATCACTTCATTCTGTACTATAAAACTGTAAGAGCCACTGAAAATATATTCATGAACAATAGTTGTACTCCAAATTTCCATGCACTGTGTATCTCCATGTGTCTGTAATCCCAATATGTTCAGGATTTTGCACAGCTCTCTCCGTGTTCTGTATCACTGTGTGTCTGTAAACACACCATGTTCAGGTTTTCGTACAGCTCTCTCCGTGCTCTGTATCACTGTGTGTCTCTAATCCCACCATGTTAAATTTTTGTACAGCGCCCTCCCATGCTCTGTATCACTGTGTGTCTATAATCCCACCACGTTCAGGTTTTTGTACAGCTCTCTCCATGCTCTGTACCACTGTGCTGTGCGCCGACTTTGTGCGCAGTAATACACAGCGGAATCGCTCACTTGTAGTTTGGAGATATTTAACCGGCTGATTTTCTCGGCAGAATCGATAGAAGCAGAAATTCTCTCCCCGGCAGCATTTTCTTTATTCTCCTCTCCTGAAGTGTGTCTCTGAAGCAGATATTCCGGAGCCTGTCCTGGGGACTGACGGTACCAGTGTACTGTGTACTGACAGATACCTGAATATTCACAGCTTAAAGTAACGGTGTCACCGACAGCAGAGGTTTGTAAAGGCGGATTCTGGAACATCAGGAGACTGGAACCTGAAGGGTGAAAAATGAACATTTTGTGTTTGTTTAACTACTGTTGATATGGGGAATTTGTCAATCGCGCGAACAGCTTTGTGTTTTTTATCTTGATTTGAAGTCTGTTCGAACGCTGCTCATTGTTACTGAAATATGATCAACTGAGGAATGAGGTGATATTTTCTCTTCCATAGCGAATTCCTCCGATCAGGGCTTCACTATCTGAATGGGTTTTGGGAACAGATTCAGTAGTAACTTTCAAACGGGTGATGTATCTGTTCTGAAGCAGAAAAAATGCAGGAATATGGGGAATATGCATGAGTGGTGGGAACAATTGGATTACACTTTTAAGGAGACAGCATCTACACGATGGGCCGGATGTCATCCTTCCGCGCTACATGGTTCTATTATGTATATTAGATTTGTTTTTATTTTCCCCGCTGAGAGACAAACCCGAGGGAACTACTTATTAACAGTGAAACAGTCAGTTTCCAAAAACTATTTGTCTGACAGTGACCCAGATATAACGCATCACTGCGCACAGCAAGGTCCAACAGAATGCGATTGCAATTCGTCAGCACCAATCGGGTCAAACAGATAGTGAATATCGATGGTGAAATGTCACCCATTAGCTTCAGTTTAACACTTCTCAGGAGTTTCCATCTGCTCTTGGGTCTATTAGTTTATTTTCTTCCATCAATCTATGTTTCCCCATTTCTCTTTAATTTGAAATATTTAGTTAGTTTCATTTTATTTCTACATTTATTTTGCACTATTTGTACGTCTTGCAATCATGGGAACTTGTCCCAATCTCTATCAGTTGTCGGTTGGGTTCAGTCTGTTCAGTTTCCGCAGTGGTTTTACTGTTACTCACTGGGAACTGCCTCTTCCGCCTCTCTGACAATTTCAATTCTTTCGCCGATTTTCGCTGATTTTCTCGGCGTTCTCTGGGCGGAGTTTTCTCTAAGTTTTTCATTGTACTCAATCTGCAGGAGAGAGAGACCAGCCATTCGGCACAGTGACTTATGTTGTGGGTATACTCCATACCAGTATCCCCAACCCGAAATCTAATTGACCATTTCCATCCATATTTTGTTCTCCCTCCTGTATTTTCAGCCTTCCCATAAATCCACCAATAATGTCTGCTCCAACCACTCAATGTGACATCAAGTTCCACATTGTGATGCGTCTTAGCACACATTTATCTTCTTAATGTCTTTGTTCTGTTAGTGACGATCTGATATTAATGTTCTACTGACCTGGATTCATCCACCAATATACAGCTGTAACCCATGCACGCCATTAAACCCGTTCATAATTTAAAAGATTTCTCTGAATTCTCTTCCTGGTTCTATGTTTTCCAGAGAACAGTGACCCAGCCTGTTCAATCTTTCCAGAGAGATGTGCATTTTTGCTGATTTCTTTTTTCAGAAATTTAAGAATTCAATGCAAAGAATCTTACAAAGAGAAGCAGGAATGGCCATGACAACTTTCAAACCTGCTCGGACATTCAATAATATCGTGGCTGATCTTCAACGTCAGCATCGCATTCCCATATTCCTAGTTTCTTTTAATAACCTAACATCTATGGAACACTCCCATTCATCCACTGAGTATCCGCAGCTCTCTGAGGTATTGAATGCAACAGGTTCAGAACAGTAGCCCGGGGAAATACCCAGCAGTATCTGCCCTGTCAGCCCGTTGAGAATACGACATGTTCCAATGAGATCAGCTCACATTCCTTGAAACTACTGTTGCGAAAGTGCAATGAGTTTTATAATATTTTTTCTGGTTTATTCTGCAGTATGTTAATGGATGTAAGTATAGTTGGCTCTGTCTGTGCGATTTTATTGCATTTGGAGTCAAGTACGCTGCAAGCTTGAAATTATCAAAGGAAGCTATTTGTGTGGAAATATGCTTGAAATGTTAATATGTAAATGTGGATGCTGGCTTAGCATGTACAGTGTAAAGGAAATTTGGGCTTCAAAGGTGTGACAGGCTGTATAAAATTAGCTAGATAAGAAAGGCTAAGGAGTTCGTGTTAGTTTGTTCCTCAGGGAGCTGACAATATTGGCAACATGAAAGTTTTCATATTGTGAGGAAGATGCAGTTTTAAAGACATATGGGACAATAGAATTTACATATTAAAGAGGGAGAGAAGCATACATACGGGAGAATGAAAAGTGATGTGAGGAGAGGGCCATGTAAGATCTAACATGAGTCTGTGAAACAACCTTCATGAAGCCGCCAGACGTTTTTGCATATGTCTGCTTTGTGATGTTAGTGATGTTGGGGAAGCCATTTGGGATTCCACTGTCAGGTGTGTGCTATGTTAACTTGCTGGTTCTGTTTTAAATCAAAAATCTATATGGACTGTTGCCTTAAAGGGGTGTATAACTGGGAGTCATGTTAATTCAGAATTTTAGGAGTTGTTATAGTAGTAAATACCTTGTCATCTCATGTATGTGTTTGGAATATTTTAGTTTGTGAATAAATCTTCTAATTTAATTTCTTAAAAGTCTCTAAAGGTCTTGCTGGACTCATTTCTTCAGAATCAATGCAAATATCGATTGCAAAACCTTTGTGACTGAGCGATGATGTTTCCCTTGTGGATTTGACCCGCCTGGCACACATCACCTGCCATGTGATATCATAACTGGGGGGTCTTTGTGGGATGTTAGAAATTCCTTGATTAGTTCGGAGATGTTCAATCTTAAGGCTACGAGTGTCAGAAGAACATTGAATCCAGGAATTGGTATGGGGCTTTTAAAGTGGCGAGAGTGTAAAAGTGGCTGTATCCATAGCAGACATCATCTGACACATCATAACACAAGGGAATGCAGACTGTCATTCCTTCACCTCTTCTCATAGGATAAACCATTTAACTCAGGAAGCTGCCTGATGAAACTTTGTTCACTTCCTTCAACGCATATAGATCTTTTCTCGATTATGAATCTTAACCTTTACACAGCACATAGACTGGAGTCCAGTGCAGTCCTTCCCACACACAATACTTCTACCAATTGGTTTTAATACCGAGGAGTACTGATTCATCAGCTCAGGTGGTGGTTCGTACATAGGTGGTAAGAAGTAGGAAGTTTCCTTCCTATGTTTGAGCTCACGCCATGAGATGCCTTGCGGTCTGTAGTTAACATTGAGGCTTCCTAGGGCAACTCCCTGTTCACTGTATATCATCGTGCAGCCACTTCTGGGTCTATCCTGCCAGTAGCACAGGACATGCACAGGGATAGTGATGGTGCTGTATAAGACATTGTACGTTATGATTCCGTGAGCTTAACTCTGCCAGGTTGTTGCTTGACAAACATGTGGGAAAGCTCTCCCAGTTTTAGCACATACTTCCAGATGTTAGTAAGGAGGACACTGAAAGGATGGACAGGCCTGGATTTGCCATTCTAATTTCCGAAGCCTAGGCAGATTGCCGGTGGTATGCCAAGTGATGTGGTCCATGCTCCATCCTTTTCTTTGAGACTTAGTAACCATTTGATACAAATAAGTAGCTTGCTTGGCCATCATTTCACCAAGCACTTAAGGGTAAACCACAACGCTTTGTGTCGGAAGTCATATGTAGTTTAAACCAGGTAAGAACAGCAGATTTCTTTCCATTAAGCAGAGTATGGTGCTGGGCAGTTCGAAGCAATCGGCAGTAGTTTCACGATCACCATACTAAGAACAGCTTTTAACTCCTGGTGCTTGGATTCCACCAGCTGCTGCGGTGGGATTTGAACCAGAGTTAGCACACAGAGGATTGACAGGGCTGCTGGGTTACTTGTCTAATGGCATTACCACGAGGCCACCCCTCCCCATGCAGATTATTTGCCTGGATACTTTGTAACACGTCGCGGTTTTCAGTCACTTACCAGCTGTGACAGTCACCTTTGTCCCGGATCCGTCTATAGAACCATCTTTCCAAATGGAACCACATCCACATTTATACTGAGCTTTGCAGTAATAGGTGGCCGTGTCTTCAACTCTCACATCCCGAATTTCCAGCGAAAAAATCTTTTCTGCTTTATTCATTGACACAACAAATCTCCCCCCGCTGGAGATCCGCTCCCGCTCAGTCCCGGTCTGGGTTTGACTGAAGAAATGTCCGTCCTCTAAACGATGAGAATTACCTTTGAAAGCACAGGTGATGATGAGGGACTGGCACTCCTTCCTGGTCACCGCTGCCGGGGTCTGTACCACTGACTGACTGAAAGAGCCTGGAAATTAAACAAAAAGAGTTTAATTGGCCGTCAGAGCCAAACCAAATAACGGGGCTAAAACCCATGACAGTGTCTGTAATTGGGATGGACTCGGGCAGCTTTATCTTAATACCACACAATATCGGTTTGTTTGATCGGTAGCCACAGGGTAAACAGACACACAGGGTAAAAACAAACTAAATTCCCATCCTTCTGCTTCCTGGAGCTGATAGTTTGTATGACGGGGAGCAGGAGATTGCAGCAATAAAAACAGAAAATGCTGCAGAAATTCAGCAAGTCTGGCAGCGTCTGTGGAGATTGTAACAGCATTAACATTTCCAATCGCTGTGGAGTGGTGTTGTTGCGAGGCTAGTAGTCCCAGGGACGCAGGGTAATATCCTGTGGTCCCGCGTACGAGTTTAGCCACGGCAGATGGTGGAGTTTGAATTGAATAAAAATCTGGAATCAAAAGTCGAATGGGATGACCAAACAACCATTGTCGATTATTGTAAAAACCCATCAGGTTCACTAACAGCTTTTAGGGAAGAAAATCTGCCAATCTTACCTGGTTTGGCCTACATATGACTCCTGAACCTCAGTAATGTTGTTGTCTCTGAAATGCGCGGATAGCCAATAAATGCTGGCCTCGCCAGTAGCTCCCACATCCAAAGAATAAAATAAAAGGTGCTGCCAGAACTGCTGAGTTTTTTCCAGCATTTTTTGTTTTTATTTCAGGTTTCCACGGTGTTCTGCTTAAATGTAGGAGACTGCAGCTCTGAACTGCTCAGGGAGACTGGAACTCAGAGCTGGACTGAAATATTTTAGACAGTACAGTTGATTTGCAGAGGACGATGTCCAGTGGATGATTGATTAGCTGCCCCATTCCCATCTCTCTGCTTGTGTGTTTTCTGAACAAGTGACAGGTTTAAAAACGGAACTAGCAGTTTCATATTGCTTCATTGGGCCTGTAAGCCTGATGTGAGGTCCC
Organism: Carcharodon carcharias; assembly: GCF_017639515.1. Classification (NCBI taxonomy): domain Eukaryota; kingdom Metazoa; phylum Chordata; class Chondrichthyes; order Lamniformes; family Lamnidae; genus Carcharodon; species Carcharodon carcharias. The sequence continues at coordinate 9,915,099 of NC_054493.1, read as the reverse complement.
CTCTCCCATTTGTCTGATGTACAGTGCCCAGCGTAATGGGGCAAGGGAGGTGGATTTGTTTCCGTTAGTGAAATCTGCAGCCCTCATTCTCCCACAGTAATGAGCTGGCAGGTCTGTCCATGTGTGTTTGGCAAATGGTATTTTATGAGAATGGAGTGTGGGAGAATCCCTCTTTCCTCAATTTTATTCTAACTGTCATGAAAAAACAGAAAATGCTGGAAAGAACTCGGCAAGTCTGGCAGCATCTGTGAAGAGTGAAACAGAATTAACGTTTCGAGTCTGTATGACTCTTCTTCAGAGCTACCTGTGCCGGAAATTATTAAACATCTCCCTGAACTGGCTGGTGGGTCTTCAGTTGAAAGTCTGTTCCAAGGGAAGGAGCCTTACACCCGCCATAGTCCAGGAACTGAGGATCAGATTACAATGTGAGACAGTCCAGTGACTTTTCCAATATTCAGGCGGAAGTACAGAAATACCACAAAGAATAAACTCTCCACTTCATTGAAACAAATGCTTGCTGCAACCTTCCCCTATGACTTGCATTTAAAATGATGTTTCCAGAAAGCAATGTTTGATTTCCAGGTCTTGATTATTCAGAGTTTCCAGTTGTAGTGTTAGAACATGAAGCCACACTCAGAGGGACAGTTGAAATGGGGGCGGACACTGTGTTTGGGACTTGTTTAAAGTATCACACTCACTACCTTGGTGAAATCTGTTAGTTGTGTTTAAACTGTCCTGGATCTAACAATACGTTCTGTTGAAGTGAAACTTGTGAACAGGCCGCAGTCAAATGCTCCTGGAAACTGACGGGGACAAGGACATGGCGCTGCTCAGTAATCCAGGCAGGCATGAAAAGGGCAGAAAAGGGCCAAGAAACTCCTTCAGGAGCAGAGGACCTCACACTATCTTGGTCGACTGTACATCACACAAACATGGCCGATCGTACGTCGCTCAAAAGTGGTCGATTGTTTAATCGACCTTTGAGTAGCTCCGGATGGGCTGCCGCTGATCCCTAATGTGCAATCAAAGACATAAACATCATCTGATCCGTCAAAAACTAAAATAAAAGCCTGAAAAAGCCTTTCTGCTTCATCCACAAGTTTTGCACATTAAATATTGTCCAATTTCCTTCTGATTTTGAATGCTACTGACGCGAAACGGCGCAGAACAGCGCATGACATAAGCATGTTTTGCCTCAGAGCTACCACAAATACAACTTGTATTTTAAAGCACATTTAATACAATGAAAGGTCCCTTCAGCAGCTAGTGACAGTGATCTTCGTGAAGCATGAATCGTGAGAGGCGGATGTGGCCGATCACCCGAGTCACCATCTGCAATGTGGGACCGTGGATACATTTTGGCATCGTGATTACCAACACTCAGATTGTAGCAGTCTCATTTTAAGAGACCACGATTCTTTAAATGGAAGGAGAAATATTATCTGAATGTATTTCAATCAGCATTTGTTTGGAAAAAAAAACATAATTTCTTCTATCAATAGGTTTAATTTTTCTCCATTCAATTTATCTTGATATATTTACATTTAGTTTCATTTTATTTCTCCATTTCCTTTGTGCAGTTTGTGCTTCTTGCATGGGAACGTAGCAATCGTGAGAACTTGCCCCAAAGTCTCTCAGTTGTCTGTTGGGTTCAGTCTGTTCAGTTTCCCTAGTGGTTTTACTGTTACTCACTGGGAACTGCGTCTTCCCCCTCTCTGACAATTTCAAGTTTGTTCCGCCCATTTACTGATTGAAGTTTTCTTGAAGTTTTACTTTACTCAGTATCTACCAGAGGAGGAACAATCCATTCTGCTCAACTGATTTATGCCTGTGTATTTACTGCGGACCAGCCCTCATCCGCCCGAAATCTAATTTCCAATAAGCTCCCTGAGTCAGTCTGTTCGGCTCTCCCTCCTGTATTTTCAAGTCTTCCCATAAATGTATCAATACTCTCTGCTCCAACCACTCCCTGCGGCAGCAAGTTCCACATTCTGACCTGCCTGTTTTTACACTTCTTCTTCTTAATGTCATTATTTGTTCTGTGAGTGACTGTCTTATTCTAATAGCTCTAGGCTCACCCACAAATAAGCAGCTATTCCACAAATACCCCAATGAACCCACTCGTTATTTAAACGATTTCCATGAATTCTCCTCCTCCTTCCCTGTTCTGCAGGGACAAGAGGCCCGGCCTGTTCCATCTCTCCACAGAGATGTAGATTATTCCTGATTTCTTTTCTCAGAAGTGTAACAGATCAAAGCGGTTAATGTAACAAACAGAAGCAGGAGTGGCCATGTTACCTTTCAAACCTTTTCCCATCAAAAATGTCCTGACTCATCTCCTAGCTCAACATCACTTTGCAGCAATGTCCCCATATCCCTGGATTCTTTTAGCATCCCGAAATCCATTGAACACTTCCTTTAATACATTGAAGCACTGAGCATCCACAGCTCTCTGAGGAAGAGAATGTCAGAGATTCACAACAACGGCTTCACTGAAGAAATTTATCTTCTTCTCATTTCTCATGGTCGAGTCCTTATTCTGAAACTGTGACCCCTAGTTATAGGCTTCTCAGCCTGGGGAGACACCCACCGGGAATCTATCGTGCCCTGGATGTTAGATGTTCTAATGAAATTACATCTCATTCATCTAAGCTCTAGGGAACATAGGCTCAGACAACTCAATCTCTTCTTATACGACAATCCCTTTATCTCAGGGATCAGTCTGATGAACCTTTGCTGCACGCCCTCCAAGGCATGTAGATCCTTCCTTAAGTAAGGAGACCAAAACTTAACCCAGCATTTCAGACTGGAGCCCATTTCAGTCCTTCCGTCCATTTAACTCACCCACCCGCACTGGGCTCGGATTGTACTTTGAATGGGCCAGAGATCCTCCAATCCTTCTCTCCCTTTCGATGAATTATTTATTTCTGCTTCTAAATGAACATTCCCCCAATTTACAACTTACAATTGTTTCCTTATGTTCCTGTTCTCCTTTATAAGATTAATGCATCATCCTCTCTATCTCACTGCACTGTGTTGTTTCAATTCACAGTAATCAGGGATACAGATACATTTCAGCAATCCCATCTCTCAAACATCTACATTCAATATAGAGAAGTGTCTGCAGTTCCAAACTTTCACATTTCAGTCTGAGGGCGGAAAAGTAGGAAAGTGATTGGTTATATGAAAGAAATGGCGGGGACAATGTCATTAATTTCAGTCACTGATTGTCCAATAATAAAATTCCATCTGGACCCACATCAGGATCTCTTATAACTGAAGTCCCTTGTTTCACTCTCCCGTTTTTCTCCCGGGTCAGGTATTGAACGAGCCACTGCAGGTATCCAAACTGGCTGCAGTTGTGTTGAGTTTATTCACCGGGTACCTCATTCACATTGTGTGGCTTGGACTGCAATCTGCTGCCCAGGAGAGAGCTCTGTGACCCCGCTCCCGGGCTCTAAGGGACAGACAGAGCTCCCTCGGTCACAATTAACACCGGGAGTGGAGTCCGGATTGTCGACAATCTGCGCTCATTAAAAGCGATTCAGAGTGTGAGAGTCCGTGATGTTGATATTGTCCCCGATGTGCCCGTTACAACAATAATGGTCCAGATTCCGCCAACTCCCTCATCCCACCCAAAATACACTGATATCAATAATAAACTGACGGTGAACATTACCCGGGACAATCGGTAACCCGGCAGTGTTTAGAGTCACTTACCGGCTGTGACAGTCACCACCGTCCCGGATCCATCCACATATTTACCACCACAGTGACTCCGCTCTCAGTCTCCCCGGTACAACAACGACCAACAACTCGACCTGGCGGGAAATCATCATCAGACAGTAGAAACTGCCAAATTATTCAGCGGATTTAAATAAATAAACAATATTCAATGTTTCAAAGTCTCTGTCGGTTCAAACTGTTCTTTGTGAGGCTCTGAGCTCTGAGTAAATGATCTCCAGAACGAGATGTTCCCTTCATATAAACCGAGAAAAATATCAAAGAAAGATAACTGAATGGTGAAAATTACCATGAAATGGAACCAGATTCCAGCGATAATAACATCAACCCGACAATTCACTATCCGGACCCGGAGAATTTATATTTAAATTTTTGCAGAGGTATTTGTTAAGGTCTCTCCCACTGTGATTTCCCCATTCACCACCCACACAGTGTTACAAGTCAGCATGAAATCCCCCGGGTAATTGCTGAGATTTCGGGACATTAGTTAAACAGCGGGAACTGCGGTTACCGGTTCCAGCTGTTAGACCAGGATCACATCTGGCGTTAGGGGTTTGTCACTGGGATCAGTCATTCCCAATCCCCATTCACTGACACCAATCCAGGGAAAGACATCACCATCCGCCCACACTCGGCATTTATAAAACTCAAGATGTTAACAGGCAATAATCCAATCTCATTATAAACTAGACTGTGGGGCAGACGGTGTGAGGCGGAACTGTGGGGGTTTAACTGCAAATTAGCTCCGCTTTTTCATTTGTTTCTGTGATAATCTGCAGTGAGAGTTTTTGTATCGCGCGAAGGCGAGGCCCATCACTGTGGATCTGTAGTACTGAGCTTTACAGTAATAGGTGGCGGTGTCTTCAACTCTCACATCCCGAATTTCCAGCGAAAATGTCTTTTCTGCTTTATTCACCGACACAACAAATCTCCCCCCGCTGGAGATCCGCTCCCGCTCTGTCCCGGTCTGGGTTTGTTTGAAGAAATGTCCCGTTTGGAATTAATGCCACGAAGCACCGGAGAAAACACAGGTGATGGTGAGAGACTGACACTCCTTCCTGGTCACCGCTGCCGGGGTCTGTGTCACTGACTGACTGAAAGAGCCTGGAAATTAAACAGAGAGAGTTTAATGGACCATCGGAGCCGAACCAGAGAACGGGGTTAAACCCCAGACAGTGTCTGTAATTGGGATGGACTCGGGCAGCTTATATTAAATCCACACAATGTCGGTTTGTTTGATCGGTACTCACGGGGTAAACAGACACACAGGGTGAAAACAAGAAGGATTCCCATCGTTCTGCTGCCTGGAGCTGAGGGTTTATATGACGGGAGCTGGAGACTGCAGCCCTGGAACTGCACTGGGAGACCGGACCTCAGAGCTGGACTGAAATACTTTCGCGGGTCCGAGTTGATTTGCACAGGGCAGTGTCGCTTGAGATCATTGACGGGCCGCACGGTTCCCGGGCCGCTGGCTAAGTGTAATGTGAATAAGAGACAGGTTTATAAAAGGAGGCTGCAATTCTCTGACTCTACATTTGGATTGTGATCCGGATGTGAAAGCCCCTCCCACAATACTCTGGTGTACAGGGGTGGGGGAGGGGAGCTTTTCTTTCTGCCAGTTGTGCTGCCGCCTTCCTTTCCCCACAGCAATGAACTGGGAGGTCGGTGCATGTGTTTGTATTGGGTGGTGTTTGTTAAAGGTGGAATGTGGGCCCAGGACACCAGGAGAATCCCCCCGCCCCGCTCTTACTCCAGTATTCCGGAGATTGTTTAACATCGCCCTGAACGGACTGGCGGGAGCTCAGTTAGACTTCTGACCTGAAGGTCGGCGCCTCAGACCCAGCATCTTCCCTGGCCCAGCAACTGGGGGCCAGGTTACAATATGAGGGAGTCCAGTGACATTACCAATATCCTGGCAGATGTACACAACATACACAAAGACTAAGTAGCAGCTCGTTACCTTACTTGGCTAGGTGGCTAGTGTCTGCTTCGGAATAATGCCAATATTACGGGATCTGGAAGCATAGGAACATACGAACAGGAGAAGGCCATTCAGCCCGTCGAGCCTGCTCCGCCATTCAATACAATCATGGCTGATCGAACACTTCAAAGCCTTTTTAAGCAGTAGTAATTCAGGCATGGCCGAGTGTAATGCAAGCAGACATGAGTAATACCGCAATAAATGAGATTGGGTCTCATGTACCGTAAACAGAGACACAGGCTATTGTAATATAAAGAGTGACATTATCTTGTGTAATACTGAGACAGGATGTTGCCTTACACTAATGGAGATGACCTCTTGCAATAATAACTGCGATATGACCTTGGATCACATTGACAAAGATGCAATCTATTGCAAATAACTGAAAAAAGGAACGAATGCAATATAAAGTGAGATGTGGTCTAGTGTCGTTCGATTGGGGCAGTGTCAAGTGTAATATAAACATTAGCATTAAAATGTTGTAGTCAGTAATAACAAAAATAGGGCCTCGTCTAACATAAGCGGAGGCAGATCTAATGCAGTAATAGCTAACACATCATCTAGTGTAACAGTGCAGTGCAGTAATAAATGAGGTGACCTCTGGTTTAATATAAACAGAGGAATTGTGCAATGCACTAATAAATAAGTAATGCTTCATCCTTGAATAACTGTGTACGATCAGGCACTGAGCTCATGCACTGAGGTGGACATCACTCAAGTCACAGTAAAGGTTCTCAGATTCCTATACCACGACTTTGTTTTATTTTAACTTGCTGTTTTTTTCTGTTAGCTGTGTGCTAATGTTTGCTTTTGTTTTCCATTGTTTCCTTTAGCGTCATCCCCATTTTCCTTATTAAAATCCCCAGGATTCTCCAATTTTCATGTTTCCTGGTGTTGCTGAGGAGTCTACAGACTGTGTGTGCGTCCCAGAACTTCAGTCAGTGTTAGTCTCTCTTGTCCATTTGTATTACACAGAGCAGTGATGATCCCTTTACCTCAGTTCACTCACCATGTGCCATATGGGAGAATAACCATTAAGAACCGTTTACTTTCTCTGCCTTTATATTTATAAATACATTTCTGCATCAATACCCTTCTGCTATTCTCGATTTGTACCACTAACTGTCCTCACCTCAGCATTATACATCTCTCTCTGTTAATATGTCTCTCTACCACTCAATGTAATCAATCTCACCTTCATTTATGTCCCTCTGTTAGTGTTTCTCTGCATTATCACCATACTGAGTCTCATTTTTATCAAACTCCCTATGCATCGCCCATCGTTCTTAGTCTCAACTTTATATTCGGCATTGTGTAGGTGTCTGAAAGCATACAGACAGAAACAGGGCTAATCTGTAGACGAGGTACACATTCGCCTGTCACAGCTCAATGTTTCAAATCTTTAACTAGTGAGAGCAGACGGCACTGAAATTATTCACCATGGGGACCTCATTCGCTGATCTTCCAGGTAAGTCTCTCAGGTCTTTAACCATTGAGGCCAGACAGGCACTGAGCCGATATACGACGGTGATGGTGGAGGCGGCGGCGGAAGGAGGGGGTTTCACTCACCGTCACCGAACATTGTTCAGGTTTTAAACACTCGGTATAAAGTGTGGGGCTGATGCACCGTGGAGCAGGCGGCACTCCGTGCACAGGGACAATGTTCAGATCTTCCTTTCAATCACTGCCATCGCACGATTCAATAATTTTAACCCGCTCTCTCCTTTTCTGCTTCCTGCCTGGATTTGTTAACTTGATTTATTTATATCATTTCTGCTTTTATTTATGCTTCTTTCTCTCCGTCTCCCTCTTCCGTTTACAATCCACAGGATCCCCCGCTGCCAGGCGGTGAGAAATTCTCCGTCTATTTACTGAATTCGCTGGACTTTCTTTATATGAGCAGCTGGGTTTGGGCGGCTGAGAGTAGTCGTGAGGTGCGGGGAGTCCCCTGGGGGTTCGGGGGTGTCCCGTGGGGGGAGTTGGAGTCTGAGAGGTGGGGGACTCCCTGGGAGTTCGGGGGTGTGGAAGGAGACTCGTGGGCGTCGATGTGGCTCTGTACAAAGTTACCCAGAAGCTAGAAGTGGTTTTAATTCTAACTTTTTCTGGGCAACTCTTGATGTCGGACAGTCGGAACCATTCGGGGTTTGCAATGTAAATTGTGTTTTCTGTTTGTTCCCAGTACAGAGCAATTGCCCATGGGAAGTTTCCACTTCCCGGACAATTGCCGTGTAAACCTTGCCTGGGAACTCCAGGCGGGGTGTTCCCCGGCGCATCTTCGGTGTATCCTCCACTTACACAGCCTTTTAGCTCGGAAGTCATGGCCCAACAGAATGTTACGGTTTTCTTGCTCTTTTAAGGAAGCTCCGCCTGAATCTGACACGAAGGCTGAATATTTGTCCTTGTTTCCCGGTGTTCGAGCGCCCTCTGTTGAGCATTAACTGAGCCGCTCGTTCTGGCATTTTGACCGGGATCCGCCGTATCTCTGCCGCAGTGTGGGGCTTGTGCACAGAAATACTCGGCTGCGCCGCAGATCAGAGCCTCAGCTCCGTTATCTTGGTAGTTCTGTTAAGTGTAGAAGAGAATTGACCAACAATGTCTGTCTTCTTGTTTTCATTCTCATCGATCAGATTATTCGGGAGCTGTGGATGTTGCCTGGGCTGCTGACTCTACCAGAACAAATAGTAATGGAGCAAAAATAAAAATAGCTGGAAAAGCTCCGCAGGTCTGACAGCATCTGCGGAGAGGAATACAGTTAACGTTTCGAGTCCGTATGACTCTTTGTATGGTTATGGAGGTATGTTTTCAAGATTCAGATCACGTGGTGTTACTGCCGTCTTCGGCATCATTTCAGCAACAGACCCGACCACTGTGAATGAATGGCTCCATCCTAACAAAGTAGTTGGGTAGATGTCATCATTATCAGGATCATCATCACAATTATTTCAAGTAGCTTCATCATCAGCAGCATCACCTAACAATTAATAACATGTGGGTTACAGCAGTCAGGGGGAGAACGGATTTTTTCTGGGAAGGAAATACTTACTAAGAAGTGATATAATGACGAGGACCGGGTGTGATGTAATTCCCCATGATGCTCCCTGACTCTAACGCTGCAGTCCGCCAAATCCTGTCAGGGCAGAAGTGCAGTTCCCCGGCGCACTGAACTGTTGATCCAACCAACGTCAAACCAGGAACAGTGGGAAACACCTTCCAAATCACAGGAAAGGCAATGAAGGTCAGAGCGAGAGAAACGAACAGAACTATGGGGGAGGCGGCCGCGAGCACTGTTGTCACTCGTAAAATCTATCGAAATGAGCTGAATTCAAGACTAATGCGCTCAACAGAAATTATATAATTCCGCCGGTCTGTAAGGACTGCGTTACGTTCCTAGTTATTTCAAATCTGGGCAAAACAGTCTGGCGACAGGAATTAGAGGATTGTTATATTATTCTGTAATTACAGATACTTTCATAGTTGAAATCAGTTAAAACAAGGGGCTGAATCTGTCGTGGGGAGCAGAACAACTGGGCATCCCATCCCAATGTACTGGAGCTGTGCTGTTGATTAACACTGAAATAAACTTCCCAATTATGGGTCTCTAAGGAAACGTCACACTAATGGGCATACATACGAGATCAAACGCAATTTCTCCTCATGTATTTTTAAGCAAGTATCTGTCAGGTGATGGAAATCCGCGGCCTGATGCGCCACCTGGTGGCCGAATGTAATGAATCTTATTTTCTCTGATCTCACAAAACACGGCAATGGTGCGAGTTGCCCCGAGGCCTTTCTCACAGAGGGTCTCAGCACATAGTAATACACGGGGTTGTCAGCGACCTAAAGCCCAGTCAAGGTAGAAGCAGCTATATTATTGGGTATTTTTCGAATGACTGAAAAGCGACCTTTAATGTTCTTTCCACAAGAATGTGCCCGAATTTCGAAAGCTGGAGCCGGGTTCTGGTTTTGACGATGAAGCTGCGAAAATTAATTCACGTCGGAAGTTGAATAGATGCAATTTATGCTCATCGAGATTCCTTCCAGTTGTTGGGCTTCTGTTGACCACTGTCCGACTGAACCTCCGGAACTCACTCCTGCAGAAATTATTTCATGGTTGACCATGGAAACATAATGAACAGCAGATAACGAACATAGATAGATAGATTAGAAAGACGGATGGGTGGATGGATAAATAGACAGATGGAGGGTGGACAGATGGAGTGATGGTCGGATGGACAGATCGGGTTTGGAGAGATGGATGGATGGACGGATGTAAAAACAGAAAATGCTGGAAAAGCTCAGCACGTCTGACAGCATCTGTGGAGAGAGAACCAGTGTTAACGGTTTAGAGTCCGTATGACTCTTCTTCAGGTGGATGAATGGATCGGTGGAGTGTGGGTGGATGTGCCTGAAAAATGCTGTTCCACATTTTCACCTTTACGATTCACTGCTCCATAACTTGCCCCAGGCCCTTTATTCCATTTGCGACTGTCTGGGGCTTCCAGTCCTTGCCGATTTTCTGGATCATTCCATTTCCTTGGCTGTTGACAACTGACGAGCTGAATGTCACCAAGTGCAACCTGCAGATATCCCTGCGGTGCTGATGATCCTTTTCTGGTGATGCTGCATCTTCATCTCAAAGTTAGAAAGCGGCTTCATGACTGTGATGAGAAACGGGGATTATAACATGTGCAACATGCGGCCTTTTCACGTACAACAAAACACTCAGCATATCCTCAACCAAATGATTTCAACCGCAGCAGAAACAAAGCAGATGGTTGAATACATACATTTTTTTCACATTTCCCTGGTAATTTCTTGCTGCCCTGTGATTCTGGTGCAGTCACACCATTCTGAACATCACGGAAAAAACGTGCATGAACTGTGACTTTCTTAACAGCAAAATATTGATTGAAAACCGATTGTCACAATAAATATATCCAATGGGTATTACAAATTAAAAGCAGAAAACTGTGGATGCTGGAAATCCAAAACAAAAACAAAAATACCTGGAAAAACTCAGCAGGTCTGGCAGCATCTGTGGAGAGGAACACAGTGAACGTTTCGAGTCCGAATGACCCTTCAACAGAACTAAGTAAAAATAGAAAAGAGGTGAAATATAAGCTGGTTTGGGGAGTGGCGTGGGGGGGTTGGACAAGAAGAGCTGGATAGAGGCCCAGTGATCGGTGGAGATAACCAAAAGATGTCACAGACAGAAGGACAAAGAGGTTTTGAAGGGGGTGATATCATCTAAAGGAATGTGCTAATTAAGGGTAGAAAGCAGGACGGGCAAGGTACAGATATCTCTAGTGGGGTTGGGGTAGGGGGAAGGGATCGAAATAGGCTAAAAGGTAGAGATAAAACAATGGATGGAAATACACTTAAAATAATGGAAATAGGTGGGAAAAGAAAAATCTATATAAATTATTGGGAAAAAAAACAAAAAGGAGGGGGAAAATCGGAAAGGGGGTGGGAATGGAGAAAGTGTTCATGATATAAAATTGTTGAACTCAATATTCAGTCCAGAAGGCTGTAAAGTGCCTAGTCGGAAGATTAGGTGCTGTTCCTCCAGTTTGCGTTGAGCTTCACTGGAACAATGCAGCAAGCCAAGGACGGACATGTGGGCATGAGAGCAGGGTGGAGTGTTGAAATGGTTAATGACAGGGAGGTCTGGGTAATACTTGCGGACAGACCAAAGGTGTTCTGCAAAGTGGTCACCCAGTCTGCGTTTGGTTTCTCCAATGTAGAGGAAACCGCATTGGGAGCAGCGAATGCAGTAGACTATATTGAGGAAAGTGCAAGTGAAATGCTGCTTCACTTGAAAGGAGTGTTTGGGCCCTTGGACACTGAGGAGAGGGGAAGTAAAGGGGCAGGTGTTGCACCTTCTGCTATTGCATGGTAAGGTGCCGTGGGAGGGGGTTGAGGTCTAGGGAGGGATGGACGAGTGGACCAGGGTGTCCCGAAGAGAACAATCCCTACGGAATGCCACCAGTGGGGGTGAAGGAAAGATGTGGCATCATGCTGGAGTTGGCGGACATGGTGGAGGATGACCCTTTGAATGCGGATGCTGGTGGGATGATAAGTCAGGACAAGGGGGACCCTATCATGTTTCAGGGAGGGAGAAGAAGGTGTGAGGGTGGATGCGTGGGAGATGGGCCAGACACGGTTGAGGGCCCTGTCAACCACCGTGGGTGGTAAACCTCCGTTAAGGAAAAAGGAGGACATGTCAGAGGAACTGTTTTTGAAAGTAGCATCATCAGAACAGATGCGACAGAGGAGAAGGAATTGAGAGAATGGGATGGAGTCCTTACAGGAAGCGGGGTGTGAGGAGCTGTAGTCGAGGTAGCTGTGGGAGTCGGTAGGCTTGTAATGGATATTGGTGGACAGTCAACGAGAAATCAATGTGGGAATATTCAGTAATCACCTTTCCATACAAATTTCTGCTCTGAATTTATAACTTGAAACCCTTTGCGAATGTTCAAAACTACGGCAAAATCATTAATATTGTTATTAATATAGTCATTATTATATTGGGGAAATGTTTTTAGGTAAACAACAGAGTTCGTTAATACATAATTGATCCTCCCTCATTGCAGAAGAGGATCTCTACCTTTAACGAGGATAACTACCTGCTCTGTGCACATTGCCATTCATGTTCAATGTCCCACTATCAGAGTAACTTTCGTTGTGCTAACTAACAGAAACAGTGACAGACAAATGGAGAGATAGTTCCAGATCCATGTGTTATGGCGTAGCAGATGATATGTGGCCAGGCGGACCAAATCCACAAGGGAAACGTGGTCACGCCATCACAAAGGTTTTCAATTTGTAATTATTATGAGAAGATGAGTGAACTGCCTTCACAGGTGACGAGTCCACTAAGGCATTTAGAGATTTAAAAATTAAATTAATATATATTGACAAAATAAAAGATTTCAAAAACATACAACTGCTATTAAACAATACTGTAGCAAATCCTAAAATTCTGAATTAACCTGACTCTCAGTTACACACCCCTTTAAGGCAGCAGTCCAAAATCATAGAATCACAGAATCTCAGAATCACACAGTGCAGAAGAGGGCCTTCGGCCCATCGAGTCTGCACTGACACATGAGAAACACCTGACCTACCTACCTAATCCCATTTGCCAGCACTTGGCCCATAGCCTTGAATGTTGTGACGTGCCAAGTGCTCATCCAGGTACTTTTTAAAGGATGTGAGGCAACCAGCCTCCACCACCCTCCCAGGTGGGGTGATTTTAGATTTCAAAGAAAACCAGCAAGATAACCCAGTAATCACTTGGCAGTGGAATTGTAAATGGTTTGCTCCAACTTCAGTTACTGGACAGAGCCAGCTTATGCACAAAAGGATGGAGGCTTCTTGAAGGCTGTTTCACACACTCCTGTTAGATCTTACATGGCCCTCACCTCACATAGCCTTTCATTCTCCTTTATGTATTTTTATCTCTCTTTAATATGTAAGTTCTAGTGCTCCATATGACTTTGCAGCGGTACCTTTCCCATAGTAAAGAAAAATTCATGTTCCAATATTATCAGTAACCTTTGGGAAAAATAAACACACTCCTTAGCCTTGCTTAGCTGGCTACTTGTGAACTTAAAATCCATACAATCCTTTCATTTATCTAAAAAGGCAAACTCCCTTCCCATCTTGCATGCTAAGCCAGCGACCATGTTTATTCATTAGCATTTCAAACACATTTCTACACCTAGCTTCTTTTGATAATTCCAAGCTTGCAGTTATCTGACTCCAAATGTATTTAAATCACATAGACAGAACCAACTATACTCACTCCCATAAACCTACTTTACTATAATCCAGAAAAATATTATGAAATTATTATACTTTCATAACAATAGGCAGGCTGTCATATTGCAAAACAATTTATATTTCTTGGTATTTTTGCCATTGATTGTGTTTAATAAACATCAGCTGTGCTTCAATCTATTAATGATTTGATCTATTGATAGTTCCAAACCTTCAACTTTCCCATACAATCGATGGCTTGCAACTGAATGATGTTTCTCACTGTATCAATAATCCTCCACCCTTTCAGCACTCCTAATCGATTGGTGTTTCACAATCTATTAATGGTCTCCAATTCTGAAACGATTCAAGGCCCAATGAATATTCTTTTGTTTAAGGAAATGAGCTAGTTGGTCCACAAATCATTTGAATTACTGTGAAGTTCTGGTTAACCTGATTGGATCTTAGAGTACAACTCACACAGTGAAGGAGCTGTACTGTTGTCAGGTTCAAGATCACACCCACAGTCAGTGCCTGTCCTACCAGCGGAACTCTACGTTAGGGTTTGTGGTACCATTGGGGCCAGGTTCAGCCTGATTTAACTATGTACCTATGTAAAAGGTTGAGCCATTGGATGCCTGGATTTATATTTATTTATTTCATATTCATTCATTGGCTCAGTTGGTAGCACTTTCCCGTCTGACGTTAAACTGGGGGCTATCTGCCCTCTCAGGTCGATGTGAAAGATTCCATGGTACTATTCCATCTGGAAGTGCAGGGAGTTATCCCCGGTGCCTTAGCATTTATCAGTTAATAAACATTTTAAAATACGCAAAGGCGCAGATTACCTGGTCATTATCATATTGCGGTTTGTGGGAGCTTGCTGTGCTCAAACAGGCTGCGGTGTTTCCTACATTACAACTGTCAATACACATCCTAAGTGCATTTTTGGTTGTAAAACAACCGGAGACTTCCGGTGATCGTGAAAGGCGCTATTATATATATATATTCTTTTTTTTTCCTTTTCCTTTTTATGAACTATAGATGCAAAATGAAAAGTGTTGGATTGAGCCAGTAAGTCATAGACTTCTAGAATGAACCCGTGCTCCCGGCTGGGAAGGACGTCATTCAGTTCCTCAGGATTGTACCAGCATTTTAAAAAATATATCGAATTTATCTCATGCTGTCTCACCACCCCCACCACAAACCCCGCAGCCCCCTCCACCCCCCATCCCCCACCCACCCCACGAACATGCTGTTTCCCCATAGCCCAGCAATTTATGCCCACTGGAGATCATGCCTTCGTTGATAATGGATCAGACTCTGTCCAGTTGTCCTACTTAAATTGCTCTGGAGCATGGGGCATTGGGGCGGAAATGATGAATGTAATGAGGTAAGAAGGAATAATGTGACAACAGAAATAGTGTGGAACTTGCTGGAGAGCAGAAAGTGCTTCATTCTTTCCAAGTGAGGGAAATAATAAATCGGGATTTTAAAACTGAGTAAATTTATGTCAGATTTAGATAGTATCACTTCCAAACTTATCACACTCTCAACGTTTATGTCAGGAGCTTCTATTTAATGCTGAGCGAAGCACTTAACACTGAAACGCAGAGACTGGTGGGTATATGCTCACCATCCTTGGAATAATTTAGTCCATTTTCCAACAGAATTCTCGGAACAGAGGTATTCCTTGGTAAGGGCATTCCTCAGTGTATTCTCAATCAATGTTAACGACATTAAACGAACAGCAAATACATTTTCAATAAAATAAAATCTGGAACATAATAGGTAACAATGGTTATTTATCTTTGTGGACTTCACTTGTCAGTAAATATGATGCGTTCACTCACACACACACATTTCAGTTTAAGATCCCATCTTTCCTACCTCGGAGGCTCTGTAGCACCTGAAGAATCGGAGAAAATCACTGCCACCACATTTCAGGTGGTTCCATGAAGAAAAAATCTCTCCCACTTCACACTGGTTCAGTTGGTCATTAAAGCTCCCATCATTCCCACAATGTGCGCCTTGGTCCACATTCTTCGGTTGAAACAAGATCGTCAAGAATTAATCAATAGGAATTGAGACACTTTGCTCTTCTCGTGACCTTAAAGTGCGCAAATCAGCCACGTTAATCTGCCACAGTTGCACCATAAGTATTGGGAGTTCGCACAGGAGGTAATGAGCCGATAAATCAGTAGAAGTGGTTTCTTGATACATTAAGCCAGCATGGATCTGTTAAGGGAAAATCACGTTTAACTAACTTGCTTGAGTTTTTTGATGACATAGCAGCGATGGTTGATGAGGGTAATGCTTTTGACGTGGTTTACATGGTCTCCGAAAGACATTTGATGAAATGCCGCACAACAGACTTGTGAGCAAAGTTGGAGCTCACTGGAATAAAATGGACGGTAAGCATCATGGATTGGGAACTGGCTGAGTGCCAGGAAACAAAGAGTAGTTTTGAACGTTTGTTTTTCGGACTCGGGGAAGGTTATAATGAAGTTCCCCAAGGGTCAGTGTTACAACGCCTAGTTTTCATAATATTTATTCATAAACTGGGCCTTGGTGTACAGGGCACAATGTCAAAATATACGGACGATGCGAAATGTGGAAGCATTGCGGGCCATGAGGAGGATAGTGTAGAACTTCAAAAAGACATCGAGAGGTTGGTGGAAAGGGCGGACAAGTGACAGATGAAATTTTGGTAGAAGAACGCAGAGAGACAGTATAAAAGAAAGGGTATGATTCCAAAGGGGCTGCAGGAGCCGAGTGACCTGGGTGTTTATGTGTATAAATTATTGAAGGTGGCAGGACAAGTTGAAAGAGCGCGATTAATAAATCATGCAGCATCCTGAGCTTTATTAACAGAGGAAAAGCGTATACAAGCAAAGAGGTCATGTTAAACGTGTGTGGCACACTGGTTAGGCCTCAACTGGAGAATTGCATCCAATTGCGGGCACTACATTTTTGGAAGAATTTGAAGGCATGAGAGAGGGCACAGCAAAGGTTCATGGAAATTGTTCAGGGATGACGAACTCCAGTTATGTATAAAGAGTGGAGCAGTTGGCTTTAATCTCGTTTGAGGAAGAGAAAGTTTAGAGGAGATTTGATACAGGTATTAAAAATCATGAAGGGCCGGGGCAGAGTAGATAGGGAGAAATTGTTCCCATTGGTGGAAGGGTTGAGAACCAGACGGTTCAGGTTTAAAGTAATCTGGAGAAGAAGCAATAGAGACAAGAGGAAAAACATTTCACGCAGTGAGTGGTTAGGATCTGGAATGCACTGCCTGACAGTGTGGTGGATTGAGGGACAATTGATGCTTTCAAAATGAAACTGGATCCTTATCTGAAAAGAAAAAAGATGCTGGACTACGGGAAAGCTGTGGCGCAAGGTCAATTACTCCTTCAGAGGGTTAGCACGGACAGGAGTGGCCGAATGGCATCCTCCTGCGCTGTAAGAATTCTATGATTCTATCATTAATGTCGGAAGCAGCAACGAAAATCGACATTTTCACAACATCTGCAATAGAAGAGTCCGTCCAATAGATGGCAGTGAAACAGTGAATACTGACATTATATGAAACAAGCACTGTCTCAATCATTTCTGCACTGAACCCTTTCCCTGTTCATATTAAACTTGACCTTTGACTGTATATATTACACTCAGTGATGTCTCTGATCATATTACAACAGGTTGTGTCTCAGTTGTTTCTATAATAGGTCAATCTCAGTCAATATACAGGACAAAGACCATGTTACACTATACATTCTCTCAGTTATCACTGCACTAAACCATGTCTTGGCTAATATGACAATAGTCCATGTCTCAGTTGTTACTGCACTGGTACTTGTCTCTACTTATACGAAACCAGAACATGTCCCTGTTTACATGACACGAGGCTCTGTCTCAGTTATTGCACTACTAGACTTTGCCATGTTTATACTAAACTAGGGGATGTCTTGGCGAACGCTGCACCAGTCTATGTCTCTGCTTATAACACACGATGCCCTGTCATTGTTATTATTGTATAATACCGTGCCTCTTTCTTATTGCTGCACTTGCCCACATCTCTGTTTATATTAATCCAGGTCCTATGTTGGTAGTTATTGCACTAGGCGCTGCCTCAGTTTATATTAGACAAGGTCCTATATCAGATGAAACTGCAGCAGACCCCGTGTCAATTTCCTTTCACTAGATCCTGCCCCAGTCATTACTGAACTAGACCATGTCGGTGTTCATATTACACAAGACACTGTCTCAATTATTACTGCACTCGGCACTGCCTCTCATTTTACTCCACTACATCATGCCTCTGTTTATATTACACTAGATCACCTTTTTGCTCATATTCTGTTAGACCCTATCTCAGTTTATATAACACTCGACCCTGTCTCAGTTTATATTACATTAGACCCCGTCTCAGATAATATTATACTGGAGCCCGTCTCGGTTTATATTACACCAGAGCACATGTGTGTTCACATTACAATAGACCCTCTCTCAGTTTATATTACACTAGACCCTGTCTCAGTTAATATTACACTAGACATTTCCTCTGTTTATACTAAAATATTATTACAATATTACAATGTTATTTCTGTGTAGGCCATGTCTCTGTTTATACTACACAAGGCCAAGTCTGTTATCACTGCACCAGATCCTGGCTCAATAATTGCTGATACTAAGCCCAGCCTTCGTTTGTATTACCGTGGATGCTGTATCAATTATTGGTGCACTCGGCCCTGTCTCAGCATTACTGCACCAGACCCTGACTTTGATTATACTGAAATAGAGTATGTCTATGATAATATTACACCAGTTCCTGCCTCAGTTATTTCAGTGCTCGGCCTCGCCTCAGCTGCTCCTGAATTCGGCCGTGGCTCTGGTTGTATTGCATGCGGAAATGTCTCAGTTATTACTGCTCTGGGCTCAGCGTCTGTATATACAACGCTAAACCCTCTCTTAGTAGCTGCTGCACTAATCCAGACATCTCTTTTTATTACACTTTCCCTGTCCCTGTTTTTATTCCACTAGATCATGTTTTTGTTTATCTTACACTATAGGCAATCTGAGTTATTATTGCAACAGACCCTGTCTAGGGTATTATTAATCCACGTGCCGAATCAATCATTACTGTTCTAGCCCCGAGAGAGGATTAATATCAATTGACCCAGTGCTTAGTGCGCTAAAGCTGCCTCGGTTATTTCTACGCTTGGCCATGTCTCTGTGATTCCTGCAACTGTGAGTTGGAGAGATAATATTATACACAAAGATGTTGAGGTGGGAATTGTTCCCTGGTGTTGGCCTAAAACGGGCGGTATTGGATGGCCCGTTCTTTGCAGCACCTGATAGTTATTTTCATTTAGTTTTAGTCAAAGAAATTATAGATCAGATATGGTCAGTTATGTGTGCCGTATAGAAAAAAATCATACTTCTTGCTTATACCGCCGTTTCTCAAAGATAAATGATGATCTTTACCCGAATGTTTCAATATTTAATTTTCTTTTACTCAAACTGTCACTGCGGATTATTTAGTGCTGTAAATATTTATTGATATCATGTTTCGTTGTTTACTTTTGCTTAGAAAGTGGTCATACTAACACTTCCGTCACTAAGACGAACATGTTGATCACCAAACTCATTGAATGTCCTTTGTTTCTCTGTCCGAGGCAGCGTCTAACTCACTGAACCTCTTCTCTCTCTTTCTCGCTTAACCTTTCTTTCTCTCTCTCTCTCTCACGCTCTCTCTCCACCCACCATCTAACTCCCGCCCCCACATCCCCGCTCTCTCTCTCTCTCTCTCTCTGAGACAGTCCCTTATTCATTTTGAATCTCCTGATATCTAATAACACTCTTTGGAGATTTTTTTTTCACAATTTCTCTTCATTTCTCCCAGTGACAACTTTCAGTCGACTCCTGTCTTCAGTGATTGTGTTCAAATCCAAAACTATGCATTTAGTTAAATTGTAGATTGTTTAATACTGCAAGTATTTAGTGATAACCAGTCTGCTGTGTGCATTTGTTTATAAAGTGATGTCAGACTGACGAATGATCACCTCAATATCTCTCAGAAGCTCCTGATAATCTCGAATGTGTGATGATTTGTGCAAGTGATGGCAAAAATCAAACTTTACCTACACCTGACATGAGACTAATACACCTGTAATTCTCCGGTTTATTTTTCCTGTTGATGGGAAGGAGTGAAACTCCTGCTGCTCTCCAGAGACTTGCAAAATTTCTGTTTCCACTTTTTTAACTGCTTTGTTCACAAATTCCACCACAACCACTCGAATCATGTTTGGACGGATTAGTTTAACTGCAGGTTGTATATTCAATGTAATCTTAACGAAAATAAACCAGGGCCTAGTCGAGTATAAAAAGAGACCGAACTTGATGTAACATAAGCAGAGATATGGGTTACTGCATTAATAACAGAGACAGTATCTGGTTTAACATAAAAGGAGATATCGACTAATGAATTAATAACAGAGACAAGACCTGGTGTTATATAACCAAGGATATGGGCTCGTGCAGTAATATCAGACACCGGACCTGATGTAACATAAGCAGAGATATGGACTACAGCATTAATAACAGAGACAGTATCTGGTTTAATATAAAAGGAGATATTGGCTAATGAAGTAATAAAAGAGACAAGGCCTGGTGTTATATAACCAGGGATATGGGCCCGTGCCGTAATATCAGAGACAGGACCTGGTGTAAAATAAACATAGGTATCGGCTAGTGTAAGTAATAACAGGCACAGTACCTAGCGTAGTACGGGCAGAAGCATGTGCTAGTACGGTGATAACACAAATTGACCCAAGGAGTCAAATAAACAGAGAAATTGGCTAGTTCAGGAATAAGAGAGAGGGAGGACTTGGAAAAACACCGAATTTGTGTGATCATAATAACAAAAATACTTTGTATAAAATAACAACTGAAAGAGGTCATGGCGAAACACTAGCAGAAACAGGTCAACGTTAACAATATCAGAATCAGGTTACTATTGAAAACTGATTGGCACAAGGTTTTCAGAAATAATGAGAGAGGTTTGCATTAGAATTGAATGACATGTAGGCTCTTCGGCAACCATTACAGAGACAGCGTTTTATACAATGAGATTGGATATAGAGAACAGATTAAAAGCGGTAAAGCTCTGTGTAATTAGTGCAATGTTTGATGATAACAGAGGATAGCAGGTTGCAGTGCATCACTGAATACATCACTGGATCCAGTGTGATAATGACACAGTCAGCACCTGATCCACCCAAATCGAAGTTGGGCCTGATATAATAGTTTGTGTGAGACAGCGCCAATTGATACAATAGCAAATCTTTTGCCTAATGCCTAATAACAGAGTCAAGCACGACTGAAATATGAATGGGATGGAGTTGGTGCAATAACACTGACACAGTCTAGTGTAATAGCAAATAAAACATAACATTCTGGAATCACTCTGCAGGTCAGGCAGAATCTGTGGCGATAAACAGAGTGAACGTTTCATGGCGATGACCCTTCAGCAGAACCGGAGTCATCGATTAGAAACTTTAACTCCACTTCTCTCCACAGCCACTGCACTCCCGAGTGGTACAGTTGGCGGTCCTCCTGCTTTTGAGCTGTAAGATCTGTGTTCAGATTCCACTCCCGGCTCCGTTGACCACGGGAAGAGTGTTCGTGTGACAGAACGCCAGTTTTTAATCAGCCTCCAAAATCCTCCCGCCTCTCCACACTTTCCCCAAGGCTGCAAAGTATATGACGATCCGGAAAACAAACAGGCTCGACACCTGCTGTCTGACCTGTTGAGGATTTCCAGCACATTCGGTTTTTATTTTAGATTTCTAGCATCTGTCATATGTTGCCGTTGTACTAATGCAATGGGAACTGACATTATGTCAGAATTGACGAATTAGCATCACTTTTACCCCTGGGTCAAACGGTTGTGGGTTGAAGCCTCAATCCAGAGAGTTGACCACTTAATAACGGCCAGTGCTCACAGTGATAGTTTATATGTCAGCCTTTCTGTTCTTTTATCCATTATTTCCTTACACTCAGGAGGAGGAATTAAAGACAGAGAAACTCTGGACAGTTCCTCTATCCAGCAAAGGACGGGTTCCTGGGACATTGTTGCTGCTTTGACCTTCCCGCCCTCTCCAAAAAAAAACACAGAACCTCTGACTCCTTGGATTTGCAAAGGGAATTCTGACAGCCGGGCCCGGGCCAGACTGGGGCCTGGTCCAATAATAATCACAGAGGCCGGCTCCAGTGTGTCAGTAACAAAGGCTGCTGGTAATCTAATATAAAGAGAGGCAGGGGATCTCATAAACATCTGACTGTATTAGGGTGTGAAAGTGTGAGGAAGCAATGATGTTTCGGGCCTTAGCGCAGGCTTCTGTGTTATGGTGAGTGACCCAGGGATTTGTGTGGTAAAAACGGAGCGGAAACATCATGACAGAGGCCCGTGTGACTGACTCCACCTGACTAAAAGATGTTCTACCCAAGGGGAGGACCATCATGGCGGACTCCAGAGATTTCTGATATCTGAAGGATCAATGCTGCATCTGTCAGAGGAACAGAAAATAATCTGCTCCATCTCATTCCTTCCAACAGTTCTACATTTACACAGACAGGCAAGGGCCGGACCCGGCAGCTTGTAGAAACCAATGTTTAAATCTTCAGCGTGAGGCACATGATGACTGAAAGGATTAAACACCAAAACCTCACCAGAGGAAGAATCAGAGCCTAAAATGTTAAAGATAATCGTGCTTTCTACTAAACAAGCACTACTCAGTGTTATTATTTTGTTCAAAGTAGTGGTTTGTAAATAGTAATGAACTTCTGGGTGATCCCTGGCAATTATCGACAGACACACACTCAAGCGCTGTCAAAAGACAGGGTTAGCAGAAGACGAAAGCTGTAAAATTATTGCATTTTATTTGGGCTCAGTGAGGGACCGAGGTAGATACAGGAAAAGTGCTGGGACAGTGATATAGATGAGCATTTCAATTGGTCCCATTCCCTGTAATCCTTCAAATGTTAACCCCTTTAATTATTTACAGAATTCATTTTACAAAGTTACTATTAGTCTGGTGCCATCACCCTTTCAAGCTGTGCATTCCAGTTCAGAACAACTCGCCGTGTTAAAAAAATAAACAATTATCCTCCTGTCTTCCTGTTCAACAAAGTAAATTTGCGTCCCCTGGTTACCGACCCTCCTACCAGTTGAAATAGTCTCTCTTCATTCACACTAACAAACCTTTCATGATTTTGAACGCTTCTATTTAATCGACACACAGGGAGGTGGAGAGAGATACACAGAGAAAGAGACAGAAATAAAACTAAGGGAAGGAAACTTAAAATGAAAAAGGGAGACGGAATGTTGCAGAGAAACAGAGGAAACAAGTTTCGATGGAAAGTGTATGTGTAGGGAGTGTGTGTGCGTGACGGGTGGGGGAGAGGGGGGTTGGTGGGGTGTGGAGGGGGAGTTAGAGTGGGGGCGGGTGGTGGAGCATGACCACGAAAAATGAAAGGTATCAAGATCTCATTTCCCAGCTTCAGGGACTCGAGGGAGCTCAGTGACTGACCATCCAGTGATGTCCTGGAAATGGAAGCTCTAAATGGATCACACGGTCTCATTTGTAAGTGTCACGGCAATGTGATCTGTGTGACTCTGCCCTGACTCTGTGGCCAGAAATAAGCCGCCTTGACAGATGTTCTCACCAGATTGTGGCCCCTGGATTTATTTTCTGCTCAGAAGTGAGATGTGCGGTTAGGAACCGGCAGCAGAGAAACAGGAAGTTGTGTTACCTGAGAATGAAACAGCAGGTGTCAGTTTCATGTTATCACCGTGAACAGTCTTCCTGCCTGTGAGGGTGAACTCACTCTGACAGCATCAAGAACAACCACACAGATTGCTGCCGGTCTCAGCATAACATTCACCTCCATTCCAAATTTAAAGAATTAAATAAATGAGGTTATTTTGGTTATAACATATTAACTGAAGGCGAGATTGACTGAATGTTATCACTGGGAGAAAAGAGGGGAAATTAAACAATAATACCGCTCACAGGGGGTTATTCTAAAATGGAAAGTTTTAAGAGGGTTTGGTGCTGCCTCAGAGAAAGAGAGGAGAGAAGTTAAGTGAGTGAGCTGGTGTCTTTATGGCACTGAATTTTCCTCTGATGAGATTTTGGTGCTTAATTTTTTCAGTGATAATGTGCCTTAAGCAAAAGATTTAAACATTGGTTCCTCGAAGCTGCCAGATCCGGCCCTTGTGAGTCTGTGTAAGTGAGTAAAGTGAAGTCTGAGAGAGAGAAGAGAGGTTAACTGATTTAGGTGTAGTCTGAGACAGAGGAAGAGAGGGAAGAGGTTCAGTGAGTCATTTTAAAGATGTATTTTCCTTGACAATGGAATGGCCAGCTTGACATTACTTTCCAGAGCACTCAAGACAATGCATTACCGATAAATATTAACGGCAGCATAGGCAGCATATAGATATATTCTCAATAAACTATCGTAACATGTTGAAAAATAATTATAATGTCTTTTGAAAGCAATGAAGCATGATATGTTCTAGACGTACCCACACCACACATATAGCTGCACACATTCACACACACAACCACACAGCCACACGCACGCACAGGCACAAGCACACACTCAGCCATGCAGACACACAAACAGTAGCACAAACACACACATACACATTCGCAGACACACACAGACACACACATATGCACACACACACACACACACACACACACACACATCTTTCACACACAGGAACATTGGTTATTAGGAGCCTGCAGCCGCCCATTCGCCTGAGGATGCTGCTTCAGACCCTGTCTGTCACAATCAGTGACCACGCCAAAAGCAAACAGAAATTCCTGTTGAAAGAGGGAAAAATATCTGGAAATTAAAGAAACTGTGAGCAATTGTCATAGATAAACTCAAGTATGAATTAGTCATCTCCAACACAATACAGTTTGTGACTAAGTTGTGCAATGTGCAGTGCAATGTGGTTCACCTTTATTTCTATTCCTCAATCTCATTGATGAAGGGAATGTTACAAGATTCACCCCAAACTTTCAACACAAACATTACACACATCACACTAGAGCAATTAGAAATTGCACACAACGTCTAATAGTTATTAACAAGACTAAATGTATTCTTCCAACACATTTTTACCTACAGGATATTATAACATTTTAAAAATTAATACCCACCTGTCCACCTGGCTCTCTCTCCAGCTCTATCCAGTTAGTAGAGACCTTTTATAGTGCAGTAATAACTGAGACTTGGTCTAGTGTATTAATAAATGGGATAGGGCCTTTATAATATAAGGTGAGACATAGAAGAGTACAGTGATGAATGAAGCAGCCTAAAACAGTAATATCACAGAATCATAGAATCACAGAACTTTAACGGTACAGAAGGAGGCCATTCGGCCCAACTTGTCTGCATCGGCTCTCCAAATGGGCATTCTGACCTAGTGCCATTTCCCTGGCTTTTCCCCGCACCCTAGCACTTTGTTTCTATTCAAATAATCATTTAATGCCCTCTTGAATGCCTCAGTTGAACCTGCCTTCCTCACACTACCAGGCAGTGTATTCCAGGCCGAACCACTCGTTGTGTGAAAAAGTAAGTTCTCACGTCACATTTGCTTCTTTTGCAAATCACTTTAAACCTGTGCCCTCTCATTCTTTATCCCTTTACGAATGGAAACAGTTTCTTCCTCTCTACTCCATCCAGCCCACTCATGATTTTGAAAACTTCAATCAAATCTCCTCTCAGCCTTCTCCTCTCCATGGAACACAATCCCAACTTCTCCAATCTCCCCTCATAACTGAAGTTTCTCATCCCTGGGAACATTCTTCTAAACCACTTCAGCACTCTCTCCAATATATTCACATCCTTCCTTTGATATGGTACAAAGGATGGTACACAATATTCCAGCTGAGGTCTAATGAGGGCCTTATATAAATTCAGCATAACCTCCCTGCTCTTGTACTCTATGCCCCTATTAATAGAGCGCAGGATACTATATGCTTTATTAACTGCTCTCTCCACCTGTCCTGCCACTTTCAATGATCTATGCATATCTACACCCAAGTCTTTCTGCTCCTGCACTCCTTTCAAAACTCCACCCCTTATTTATTTTGCCTGTCCATGTTCCTCTTACCAAAATGCATCACCTCACACTTCTCCACATTGAATTTCATCTGCCACCTATCTGCCCACTCCACCAACTTGTCTGTGTTCTCTTGAAGTTCCACACCATTCCCTGGCAGTTTGCAACACTCCCAAGCTTCGTATCATCCGCAAACTTTCAAATTGTCCCCTGCACACCAAGGCCTAGATGGTTAATATATATCAGGAAAAGCAAGGGTCCCAATACCAACCCCTGGGGAACTGCACTACAAACCTTCCTCCAGCCCGAAAAACATTAATTGACCATTACTCCCTGCTTCCTTTTTTTCAGCTAATTTTGTATCCACATTGCTTCTGTCCTTTTATTCCATGAGCTATAACTTTTCTCACAATTTGGTTGTCAGATAAATCCTAATAAAATACAAACGGAGACTTTGTGCAATGCAACAGCAGCTCAGGAATTGTCACTTGCAGTATATATAGAGGCACGGCTATGTGCATTAATAAATGAAGCATCATATAATGTAATAGAGATAGAGACATAGTCTAGTGCAGTAATAACTGAGAAAAGGTCAATTGTAGTGTATATAGAAACATGGTCCAGTGCATTAATAAGTTAAACTGCAGATAGCATTATATACACAGATACAATGCTGAGAGAAAGATAAAAGGAGAAATGGTAAGTAATTGGGAAAACTAATAGAATGTTATAATTTATTGCAAGAGGAATTAAATACAAATGTATGGAAGTTATGCTTCAGCTATACAGGGCACCAGTGAGATCATGTTTCGTGTACTGTGCACTGTATTGGTCACCTTATTTAAGGAAGGATGTAACTGTGTTGTAAGAGGTTCAGAGAAGGCTTATTAGACTAATACTTGGAATGGGTGGGTTGCCTACTGAGGAATGGTTGGACAGGCTGGGCTTATATCTTCTGGGGTTTAGAAGAGAAAGAGGCGACTTGACTGAAATATATAAGATCCTGAGGGGTCTTGACAGGGTGGATGTGGAGAGGATGTTTCCTCCTGTGGGAGAATCTGGAACTAGGGGGTCACTGTTTAAAAATAAGGTGTCGGTCATGTAAAACAGAGATGAGGCGAATATTTTCACTCTCAGGGTCATGCGTCTTTGGGACTCTCTCCCTAAAAAGGAGTGGAAGCAGAGCCTTGAGGCAGAGGTGGATAGATTCTTGGTAAGCAAGGGGGTGATAAGTTATCGGGGGTCGGCAGGATGCAGATTTCATGTTACTATCAGTTCAGCCATGATATTATTAAATGGTGGAGCAAGCTCGAGGGGCTGAATGGCCTACTCATGCTCATTGTTCGTATGCTCGTGTGATCGTATGGTCCGGTACAGTCATCAGTGAGACAAGTTCAGCAGGTCAAGGGCAGTGATAACTGAAGCATGGTTCAGTGTAAAACAACAAAACACAATTTGCAGTGAAATATAAATTAAAACATGGTTGTACTACAGTGTGAACTGGAAAAGGGTTAATTGGAGTGTGCACAGAAGCACGGCCTAACGTAGTAATAACTGGCGCATGATATGCATGATATAAACTGCAGCAGCGCCAGGTGCAGTGATAACTGGGAAAGGACCAATTGCAACACAAGTAGAGATATGGACGGCTGCAGTAATAAACAAGATAAGGCCCATTGTACTATTAACAGTGATGTTCACCTGTACAACAATAACTTAAGCAAAGTGTAATCTAGCATTTACAGTTACAAATGAGGGTGTGAAATAAATTGAACAGGGGATGTATAGGAATTATTAAAACAGGGCCTTGATTGACATAAGCTGAGGCAGGGTCTAGTGCAGTGATTCCTGATACAGGGCCTGGATTATTATAGGCTGAGACAGGGCTTAGTGCAGTGATTACTGATACAGGGTTTAGATTGATATAAATTGAGACAGGGTCTAGTGAAGTAATTACTTATACAGGGCCGAGATTAATGTCAACGGAGGAAGGGTCCAATGCAGTAATTACTTATACAGGATCAAGGTTGATATAAAAACAGAAAATGCTGGAAAAACGCCATTCCATTCTCTTAGTTCGTTCAACTCCTTCACATCTGTTCCGATGATGCCACTATCCAAAATGATGCATCTGACATGCCTTCCTTCTTCCTTAAGCAAGGTTTCCCACCCACTGTGGTTGACAGGGCCCTCAACCGTGTCCGACCCATCTCCCGCATCTCTGCTTTCACACATTCCCCTCTCTCCCAGAATCATGATAAGGTCCCCCTTTTCCTCATATTTCATCCCACCACCCCCACATTCGAAGGATCATCCTCCGTCTTTTCTGCTAATCCCAACATGATGCCACCACCAAACACACCTTCCCCTCACCACTCCACCCCCACCCCTGTCAGCATTCCACAGGGACCGTTCCCTCTGAGACACCCTGGTCCACTCCTCCATCATCCGCAACACCTCATCCTTCCCATGGCACCTTCCCAAGCAATCAGAGAAGATGCAACACCTGCCCCTTTACCTCCTCCCTCCTCACCGTCCAAGGGCCCAAACATTCCTTTCAGGTGAAGCACCGGTTCATTGCACCTCCTTCAATTTGGTCGACTGCATTCGATGCTCCCAATGCTGTCTCCTCGAGATTGGGGACACCAAACACAGACTGGCAGGCCGCTTTGTGGAACACCTTCGGTCTATCTGCAAGCATGACCTAGACCTTCCTGTAGCTTGCAATTTCAACACCCATCCTTCTCTGATACCCACATGTCCCTCTTTGACCTGCTGCATTGCCCCAGTGAAGCCCAATGCAAACTGGAGGAACAGAAACTCATCTTCCGATTATGCACTTTACAGCCTTATTCATTTATTCATTGTTTTATCCTCTTTTTATCCCCTTTTTCGTTCCTTTTTATACCGTTTTTCCCCAACCACCCCTACCACACCCCCAAAAGGGCAATCAGTTACTTGTCCCATGTTGTTCTTTCACAGTGTGTTGATTCTGGCTCTGCTGTTAACACATTCTGCTTTCTTACCTTTATGACTCTTTAGCACCTACTTTAGCCTTACTACTGCCATTAACACTCCCTTTTTCTGTTTGCCTATGATATGTTTGGCAGTGTCACCTTACTCCTACCTATTGCTTGCCTTCTATCCAGCCTGACCTGCTCCACCCCGCTTAAACAGCAAATGTCATCACATTTCGACTTCTCTTTAGCTCTGAGGAAGGTCATACGGTCTCAGGAAGTTAGCTCTGCTTCTCTCACCACAGGTGCTGTCAGACCTGCTGTGATGTCCCAGCATTTTATGCTTTTCTTTCAGATTTCCAGCATCCGCACTATTTTGCTTTTATCCAGATTGATATAAACTGAGACAGTGCCTAGTGCAGTGATTACTAATGGAGGGTCTAGATTATCATGAACTGAGACAGGGCCTAGTGCAATGCTTACTGATACAGTGACTAGATTAATGTAAACTGAGACAGGCTCATGTGCAGTGATAACTGATACGGGATCTAGATTAATATGAACTGAGACATGCTCGAGTGCAGTGATTACAGACTCAGGATTTAGATTAATATAAACTGGGACAGGGTCTAGTCCAGTGTTTATTGATACAGGATCTTGATCAATATAAATTCACTCAATGCCCTGTGCAGTGATTATTGATACAGGGTCAAGGTTGATATACATTGAGGCAAGCCATAGTGCAGTGATTACTCATAGCGGGCTGAGATAAAAAATAAACTAGGACAGTGTCCAGTGCAGTGAATACTGATACAGGGTCTAGATTAATTAAACTTGAGATGCGGCCAAGTGCAGTGATTACTGTTACCAGGTCTAGGTTGATATAAACTGATGCAGGGGCTAGTGCAATGATTACTCATAAAGGATCTAGACTAACATAAACTGAGACAGGACCAAGTGCAGTGATTACTGATACATGATCTAGATCAATTTAAACGGAGGCAGTGTCCAGTAGAGTGATTACTGAAACAGGGGCTTGATTAATATAAACTGAGACAGGGTATAATGCTGCAATAACAAAAACAAAATTACCTGGAAAAACTCAGCAGGTCTGGCAGCATCTGTGGGAGAGGAACACAGTTAACATTTCAAGTCTGCATGACTCTTCAACAGAACTAAGGAAAAATAGAAAAGGGGTGAAATATAAGCTGGTTTAAGGGGGGGTATGGTGGGATATAAGCTAATAAGATATATTTCACCCCTTTTCTATTTTTCCTTCATTCTGTTGAAGAGTCATGCGGACTTGAAACGTTAACTGTGCTCCTCTCCCCAGATGCTGCCAGACCTGCTGAGTTTTTCTCAGTATTTTTGTTTTTGTTTTGGATTTCCAGCACCCACGGTTTTTTTGCTTTTATTATAGTGCTGCGATTACTGATACAGGCTCTGGCTTGATATAAACTGAAACAGGGCATTATGCAGTGATCATTGATACAGGGTCTAAATAAATATAAACTGGGACAGGGGCTAGTGCAATGATCAGTGTTACAGTGTCTGGACTAAAATAAACTGAGGCATTCCCTAGTTCTGTCATTACTGATACAGGTTCTGGACTAATATAAACTGAGTTAAGGGTCTAGTGCAGTGATTACTGATACAGGATATGGATTGATATAAATGGAGTCCTGGCATAGTACAGTGATTACTGATGCAGGGCCTCGATTAATATAAAATGAGACAGTGTCCATTGCACTGATTATGATGCATGGCCTAGATCAATATAAACTGAGATAGGGTCGAGTGCAGTGATTACTGATACAGGGTCTAGATTAATAGAACTTGAGACAGGCCAAGTGTAGTGATTACTGCTAGAGTGTTTAGACTGATATAAACTGATGCTGGGTCTAGTGCAGTGATTACTGACACAGGGTCTAGATCAATATAAACAGGGACAGGGGCTAGTGCAGTGATTACTGATCCAGGGTCTATATAAATATATACTGGGATGGGAGCCAGTGCAGTGATTACTGATACAGGATCTGGACTCATAAACTGAGGCATTTTCTAGCTCTGTCATTATTGATACAGGTTGTGCACTAATATAAACTGAGACAGGGTCGAGCGAAGTGGTAACTTATACAGAATCTGGATTGATATAAGCTGAGGCAGGCCATAGTGCAGCGATTCCTGATGCAGGGCCTAGATAAATAAAAATGAGGACAGTGGCTAGTGCAATGATTATTGAAACAGTGTCTGAATCAATATAAACTGAGACAGAGCCTAGTGTGATGATGGCTGATACAGGGTCCAGATGATAAAGACTGAGGCAGGGCATAGTGCAGAGATTACTGATACAGGGTCTAGATTAATGTAAACTGAGACAGAGCCGAGTGCAGTGATTACTGATACAGGGTGAGGTGAATATAAAGCAGGATAGAGGCTAGTGCATTGATTAATGATACAAGATCAGGGTCAGTATAAACTGAGGCAGTGTCCATTGCAGTGATTACTGATACATGGCCTAAATTAATATGAACTGAGGCAGGGCCTAGTGCAACGATTACTGATTTAGGGACCAGATTAATATAAACTGAGACAGGGCCTAGTGCAGTGATTACTGATTCAGGGTCTAGATCAATATAAACTGAGACAGGGCCTAGTGCAGGGATTACTAATAGAGGGTCTAGGTTGATATAAACTAAGGCAGGGCCTAGTGCAGTGATTACCGACACAGGGATGAGAGTAATATAAACTAGGTCGGGGCTAATGCAGTGATTAATGATACAGGATGAGGATCAATATAAACTGAGACAGTGTCCATTGAAGTAATTACGGTTACAGGGTGTACATCAGTATAAACTGAGATAAGGTCCAGTGCAGTGATTAACGATGCAGGGTCTGGATTAATATAACATGAGACAGTGTCTAGTGCAGTGATCACTGATCCAAGGTCTTGATAAATATAAAATTAAGATCATATCTAGTGTAGTGATTACCGATACATGGTCTAGATTAATATGAACTGAGGCACAGCCTAGTGCAGCGATTACTGATTTAGGGTCTAGATTGATATAAACTAAGAAAGGACATATTGAATTGATTACTGATGCAGGGTCCAGGTTAATAGAAACTGAGAGAGGGTAAAGTGCAGTGATTATAGATTCAGGGTGCAGATTATTATAACCAGAACAGGGACAAGTGCAGTGATTACTGAAACAGGGCCTTGATTAATATAAACTGAGACAGGCTCTTGTACAGTAATCACTGATACACGGTCTGAACTAACATAACCTGAGACAGGGCCTGGTGCACTGTTCACTGACACAGGGCCCAGATAAATATAACTGGGACAGGGGCTCGGGCAGTGATTACTGCTGCAGGGGCTAAATTAATATAAACTTTGATAGGGCCTAGTGCAGTGATTACTGATACAGGGTCTAGACTGATTTAAAAAAACTGAGGCAGAGCATAGTGCAGTGATTGCTGATACAGGGTACAGATTAATATAAACTGAGACAGGGCCTAGATAAATATAAGCCAGGACAAGGGCTAGTGCAGTGATTAACGATATGGGATCTGGATCAATATAAACTGAGACAGTGTCCTTTGCAGTGATTACTGATACAAGATCTAGATCAATATCAATGGAGAAAGGGCCTAGTGCAGTGATTACTGATAAAGGCTCTGGACTGATATAAACTGAGACAGGGCCTAGTGCAGAGATTACTGATACAGGGTCTTGATTGATATAAACTGAGGCAGGGCATAGTGCAGGGATTACTGATACAGGATCGAGATTAATCTAAATTGAGACATGGTCTGGTGCAGTGCTTACCGATATAGAATCAGCATCAATATATACTGAGACAGGACCCAGTGCAGTGATTACTGACACATGGTCTGAATCAATATTAACTCAGACAATGTCCAGTGCAGTGATTACTGACACAGAGCCTGGATTAATATAAACTGAGGCAAGGTCTAGTGCAGTGATAACTGATACAGTGTCCAGATCAATATAAACTGAGATAGGTCCAAGTGCTGCGATTACTGATACAGGGCCTGGATTAATATAAACTGAGACAGGGCCTAATGCAGTCATTACTGATACAGGATCTAAATTAATATAAACTGAGACAGGGTCTTGTCCAGTGTTTACTGATACAGGGTCTCAATCAATATAAATTCAGACAATGCCGAGTGCACTGATTACTGATACAGGATCTAGATTTATAAAAACTGAGGCATGCTCTAGTGCAGTGATTACAGATGCAGGATCTATCTTAATATAAACTGAGACAGGTTCTTGTGCAGTAATTATTGATACAGGGTCTCAATCAATATAAACTCAGACAATGTCCAAAGCAGTGATTACTGATACAGGGCCGAGATAAATATAAATTGAGGCAGGGCCTACTGCAGTGATTACTGATACAGGGTCTAGGTTAACAGAAACTGAGAGAGGGCCAATTGCAGTGACTATAGATTCAGGGTGCAGATTATAATAACCAGAACAGGGACGAGTGGAGTGATTACAGAAACAGGGCCTTGATTAATATAAACTGAGACAGGTTCTTGTGCAGTAATTACTGATCCATGGTTTGAACTAACATAAACTGAGACAGGGCCTGGTGCAGTGTTCATTGATACAGGACCTAGATAACTATAACTGGCACAGGGACTCGGGCAGTGATTACTGATACAGGGTCTAGGTTAATATAGATATCGAGATGGGGCCAAGTGCAGTGATAACTGAAACAGGGTCTAGATTCATAAAAAATGCTGAGGCAGGACATGGTGCAGGGATTACTGATACTGGGCCGAGATTAATATACACTCAGAGAGGTTCAAGTGCAGTGATTGCTGATATAGGGTCCAAATTGATATAAAATGACATAGGATCTAGTGCAGTGATTACTGATACAGGGCCTAGATTGATATAAACTGAGACAAGGCCGAGTGCCATGATTTGTGTTACAGGGTTGGATGCATATAAAATGGAACAGGGTCTAGTGCAGTGATTACAGGTACAGGGTCCAGATTAATTGAACCTGAGAAACAGTCCAGTGCAGTGCTTTTAGGCTCAGGGTGCAAATTATTATTACCAGAACAGGGTTGAATGCAGTGATTACAGAAACAGTGTCTTGATTAATATAAACTGAGACAGGCTCTTGTACAGTAATTACTGATACAGGGTCTGAACTAACATAAACTGTGAAGTGTTCATTGATGCAGGGCCTAGATAAATATAACTGGGACAGGAGCTCTTGCAATGATGACTGCTGCACGGACTAAATTAATATAAAGTGAGACAGAGTCTAATGCAGAGATAACAGATGTGGGACCAAGATCAATATAAACTGAGACAGGGTCTAGATCAATATCAACTGAGACAGTTTCTACTGCAGTGAATACTGATACAGGGTCTTGATTAATAAAAACTGAGAAAGGGCCTAGTGCAGTGATTAATGTTACAGGGACTAGATTAAGATCAACTGAGAGAGCCTCCAGTACAGAGATTACAGATACAGGGTCTAGATTAATATAATCTGAGACAGGTCTAGTGTAGAGATGACTGATACATGGCCTAGCTCAATATAAATTGAGGCAATGTCCAGTGCAGTGATTACTGACATGGGGTCTTGATTAATATAAACTGCGAAGGGCACAGTGCAGTGATTACTGATGCAGGCTCTAAATTAATGTAAACTGAGACAAGGCCTAGTATGGTGATTACTGATACATGGTCCAGATTGATAAAAACTGAGGCAGGCCAGAATATAATTCAAAAATTGGCTTTCTTGTAGGAGACAGAGGATGATGACAGAAGGATGCTTTAGTTACTGGAAGCCAGCGTCCAGTGGCGTAGCACAGGGATCTGTGCTGGGTCCCCTATTATTTGTCATTTATATAAACGACATAGATGACTAGATTAATAGAAACTGAGACAGGTTCTAGTGCAGTGTTTACTGATACATGGTCCTAATCAATATAAATTCAGACAATGTCCAATGCAGTCATTACTAATACAGGGTCTAGATTAATAGAATCTGAGGCAGGGTCCAGTGCAATGAAAACTGATGCAGGGTCAAGATTAATATAAACTCAGACAATGTCCAGTGCAGAGATTATTGATACAGCGCCGAGACAAATATAAACTGAGACTGGGCCTACTGCAGTGATTGCTGATACAGGGTCTGATCAATATAAACTGAGACAGTGTCCAGTGCAGTGATTACCGAAACAGGGTCTAGATTAATATAAACTGAGACAGAGCCTAGTGTGATGATTACTGATACAGGGTCTAGACGATAAAAACAGAGGCAGGGCATAGTGCAGTGATTACTGATGCAGGGCCGATGTAAATATAAAGCAGGACAGAGGCTAGTGCATTGATTAATGATACAGGATCAGGGTCAATTTAAACTGAGACAGTGTCCATTGAAGTAATTACTGATACATGGCCTAAATTAATATGAACTGAGGCAGGCCATATTGCAGTGATTACTGAACAAGGCTCTAGGGCTAATATAAACTGAGACAGGGCCTAGTGCAGTGATTACTGATACATGGTCTAGATCAATATAAACTGAGGCAGTGTCCAGTAGAGTGATTACTGATACAGGGTCTTGATTAATATAAACTGAGATGGGGTCTAGTGCAGTGATTCCTGATACAGGCTCTAGCTTGAGAGAAACTGAGACAGGGCATTGTGCAGTGATTACTGATCCATGGTCTAGATAAGTATAAACTGGGACAGGGGCTAGTGCAGTGATTACTGTTACAGTGTCTGGACTAAAATAAGTGGAGGCATTCTCTAGATCTGTTATTACTGATACAGGTTCTGGACTCATTTAAACTGAGATAAGGTCTAGTGCAGTGATTACTGATACAGGATATGGATTGATATAAACTGATGCTGGGTCTAGTGCAGTGATTACTGGCACAGCGTCCAGATCAATATAAACAGAGACAGGGACTAGTGCAGTGATTACTGATACACGGTTGACATAAATATATACTGGGATAGGGGCCAGTGCAGTGATTACTGGTGCAGGGTCTGGACTCATATAAATGGAGACAGGGTCCAGCAAAGTTATTACTGATACAGGACCTGGATTGATATAAACTAAGGCAGGCCATAGTGCAGTGACTAGTGTTGCAGGGCCAAGATAAATAAAATCGAGGACAGCGGCTAGTGCTGTGATTACTGATACGGGGTCTAGAACAATATAAAGTGAGGGTGTTCATTGCATTGATTATTATACAGGGTTTGATTTATTTAAAATGAGACAGGCTCTAATGCCAGGATTACTGATACAGGGTCTGGATCAATATAAACTGATACAGTGTCCAGTGCAGTGATTATTGATACAGGCTCTAGATTAATATAAACTGAGACAGAGCCTAGTGCAGTGATTACTAATACAGGGTCTAGATGATAAAAACTGAGGCAGGGCATAGTGCAGTGATTACTGATACAGGGTCGAGGTAAATATAAAGTAGGACAGAGGCTAGTGCATTGATTAATGATACTGGATCAATATCAATATAAACTGAGACAGTGTCCATTGCAGTGATTACTGATGCATGGCCTAAATTAATATGAACTGAGTCAGGGCCCAGTGCAGCGGTTACTGATTTAGGGTCTAGATTAATATGAACTGAGGCAGGTCATATTGCAGTGATTACTGACACAGGGACTAGATTAACATAAACTAGGACAGGGGATAGTGCAGTGATTAATGATATAGGATCAGGGTCAATTTAAAGTGAGACAGTGTCCATTGAAGTGATTACAGTTACAGGGTGTACATCAATATAAAATGAGACAGTGTCAAGTGCAGTGATTACTGATCCTAGGTCTTGATAAAAATAAAACTGAGATAGTGATTAGTGCAGTGATTCCTGATACATGGTCTTGATTAATATGAACTGAGGCATGGCATAGTGCAGCGATTACTGATTTAGGGTTTAGATTGATATAAACTAAAGTAGGGAAAATTGCAGTAATTGCTGATACAGGGTTGAGATTGACATAAACTGAGGCAGGGCATACTGCAGTGATTACTGGTACAGGGTCTAGGTTAATAGAAACTGAGAGAGGGCCAAGTGCAGTGATAATAGATTCAGGGTGCAGATTATTATAACCAGAACAGGGACAAGTGCAGTGATTACTGAAACAGGGCCTTGATTAATATAAACTGAGACAGGCTCTTGTACAGTAATAAACAAAAAACAAAAACAGAATTACCTGGAAAGACACAGCAGGTCTGGCAGCATCAGTGGAGAAGAAAAGAGTTGACATTTCGAGTCCTCATGACCCTTTGACAGAACTTGAGTTCGAGTCCAAGAAAGAGTTGAAATATAAGCTGGTTTAAGGTGTGTGTGTGGGGGGCGGAGAGAGAGAGAGAGAGAGAGGTGGAGGGGGTGGGGTGTGGTTGTAGGGACAAACAAGCAGTGATAGAAGCAGATCATCAAAAGATGTCAACAACAATAGTACAAAAGAACACATAGGTGTTAAAGTTGGTGAAATTATCTAAACGAATGTGCTAATTAAGAATGGATGGTAGGGCACTCAAGGTATAGCTCTAGTGGGGGTGTGTTTTTTTAAAAAATAATGGAAATAGGTGGGAAAAGGAAAATCTTTATAATTTATTGAAAAAAAAAGGAAGGGGGAAACAGAAAGGGGGTGGGGATGGGGGAGGGAGCTCACGACCTAAAGTTGTTGAATTCAATATTCAGTCCGAAAGGCTGTAAAGTGCCTAGTCGGAAGATGAGGTGTTGTTCCTCCAGTTTGCGTTGGGCTTCACTGGAACAATGCAGCAAGCCAAGGACAGACATGTGGGCAAGAGAGCAGGGTGGAGTGTTGAAATGGTAAGCGACAGGGAGGTTTGGGTCAATCTTGCGGACAGACCGCAGGTGTTCTGCAAAGCGGTAACCCGGTTTACGTTTGGTCTCTCCAATGTAGAGGAGACCACATTGGGAGCAACGAGTGCAGTAGACTAAGTTGGGGGAAATGCAAGTGAAATGCTGCTTCACTTGAAAGGAGCGTTTGGGTCCTTGGACGGTGAGGAGAGAGGAAGTGAAGGGGCAGGTGTTGCAGCTTGTACGTGGGCATGGGGTGGTGCCATAGGAGGGGGTTGAGGAGTAGGGGGTGATGGAGAAGTGGACCAGGGTGTCCCAGAGGGAGCGATCCCTACGGAATGCCGACAGGGGGGGTGAAGGGAAGATGTGTTTGGTGGTGGCATCATGCTGGAGTTGGCGGAAATGGAGGAGGATGTTCCTTTGAATGCGGAGGCTGGTGGGGTGATAAGTGAGGACAAGGGGGACCCTATCATGTTTCTGGGAGGGAGGAGAAGGCGTGAGGGCGGATGCGCGGGAGATGGGCCAGACACGGTTGAGGGCCCTGTCAATGACCGTGGGTGGAAAACCTCGGTTAAGAAGAAGGAGGACATGTCAGAGGAACTGTTTTTGAAAATAGCATCATTGGAACAGATGCGACGGAGGTGAAGGAACTGAGAGAATGGGATGGAGTCCTTACAGGAAGCGGGGTGTGAGGAGCTGTAGTCGAGATAGCTGTGAGAGTCGGTGGGTTTGTAATGGATATTGGTGGACAGTCTATCACCAGAGATTGAGACAGAGAGGTCAAGGAAGGGAAGGGAAGTGTCAGAGATGGACCACGTGAAAATGATGGAGGGGTGGAGATTGGAAGCAAAATTAATAAATTTTTCCAAGTCCCGACGAGAGCATGAAGCGGCACCGAAGTAATCATCGATGTAACAGAGAAAGAGTTGTGGAAGGGGGCCGGATTAGGACTGGAACAAGGAATGTTCCACATACCCCATAAAGAGACAGGCATAGCTGGGGCCCATGCGGGTACCCATAGCCGCACCTTTTATTTGGAGGAAGTGAGAGGAGTTGAAGGAGAAATTGTTCAGCGTGAGAACAAGTTCAGCCAGACGGAGGAGAGTAGTGGTGGATGGGGATTGTTCGGGCCTCTGTTCGAGGAAGAAGCTAAGGGCCCTCAGACCATCCTGGTGGGGGATGGAGGTGAAGAGGGATTGGACGTCCATGGTGAAGAGGAAGCGGTTGGGGCCAGGGAACTGGAAATTGTTTATGTGACGTAAGATGTCAGAGGAATCACGGATGTAGGTGGGAAGGGACTGGACAAGGGGAGAGACAAGGGAGTCAAGATAACGAGAAATGAGTTCTGTGGGGCAGGAGCAAGCTGAGACGATCGGTCTACCGGGGCAGTTCTGTTTGTGGATTTTGGGTAGGAGATAGAAGCGGGCCGTCCGAGGTCGGGCGACTATCAGGTTGGAAGCTGTGGGAGGGAGATCCCCAGAGGAGATGAGGTCAGTGATAGTCCTGGAAACAATGGCTTGATCTTCAGTGGTGGGGTCATGGTCCAGGGAGAAGTAGGAGGAAGTGTCTGCGAGTTGACGCTCAGCCTCCGCGAGGTAGAGGTCAGTGCGCCAGACAACAACAGTACCACCCTTGTCAGCGGGTTTGATGACAATGTCAGGGTTGGACCTGAGAGAATGGAGTGCAGTAAGTTCAGAGAGAGACAGGTTAGAATGGGTGAGAGGAGCAGAGAAATTGAGACGACTAATGTCGCGCCGACAGTTCTCAATGAAAAGTTCAAGAGAAGGTAAGTATCCAGAGGGAGGGGTCCAGGTGGAGGGAGAATATTGGAGATGGGTAAAAGGATCTGTTGAACTGGGAGAGGACTCCTGCCCAAAGAAGTGAGCCCGGAGACGAAGACAGCGGAAGAAGAGTTCAGCATCATGCCGAGCCCGAAATTCATTGAGGTGAGGGCGTAAGGGTATGAAACTAAATCCTTTGCTGAGCACTGAACATTCAGCATCGGAGAGGGGAAGGTCAGGGGGTATAGTGAATACACGGCTGGGGTTGGGATTGGAAGAAAGGGTGGGGACGGAGGGACAGGCAGGGGTGGAGGGTACTAGATGGGTGTTGGTGTCGATGAGTTGTTGGAGCTTGCGTTCCTTAGCACTTGAGAGAAAGAGAAAAAGTTTCTTGTTGAGGCGTCGGATGAGCCAAAGGATAAAAGGAAACTTGCCCCCAGTTGATGATCTTTTGATGATCTGCTTCTACCACTGCTTGTTTGTCCCTACAACCACACCACCCCCCCCTCCACCTCTCTCTCTCTCTCTCTCTCCGCCCCCCACACACACACCTTAAACCAGTTTATATTTCAACTCTTTCTTGGACTCGAACTCAAGTTCTGTCGAAGGGTCATGAGGACTCAAAACGTCAACTCTTTTCTTCTCCGCCAATGCTGCCAGACCTGCCGAGTTTTTCCAGGTAATTCTGTTTTTGTTTTTGTTTTGGATTTCCAGCATCCGCAGTTTTTTTGTTTTTATCTTGTACAGTATTCATTGATACACGGTCTGAACTAACATAACCTGAGACAGGGCCTGGTGCAGTGTTCACTGACACAGGGCCCAGATAAATATAACTGGGACAGGGGCTCGGGCAGTGATTATTGCTGCAGGGACTAAATTAATGTAAACTGAGATAGGGCCTAGTGCAGTGATTACTGATACAGGGCCTAGATTGATAAACAAAATGACGCCTGCCATATTGTACAGCATCTAGCTTAATATAAACTGCGGCAGGGCCGAGTGCAGTGATTACTGACACATGGTCTCAATCAATATGAACTTAGACAATGTCCAGTGCAGCGATTACTGACGTAGAGCCTAGATTAATATAAACTGAGGCAGGGCCTCATGCAGTGATAATTGATACAGGGTCTAGATTAATAGAAACAGAGAGAGGGCCAAGTCCAGTGATTACTGATAGAGGGTCTAAATTGATATAAACTGAGGTAGGGCATATTTCAGTAATTACTGATACAGTGTCCCGATCGATATAAACTGAGATAGGTCCAAGTGCAGTGATTACTGATACAGGGTCTGGATTAATATAAAGTGAGACAGGGCTTGTGCAGTCATTACTGATACAAGATCTAGATTAATGTAACCTGATACGGGGCTTATTGCAATTATTACTGATAGATGGTCTGGACTAATTTAAACTGAGGCAGGCCATAGTGCATTGATGACTGATACAGGATCTTGATTAATATAAACTGAGACAGGGTCTAGCACAGTGTTTATTAATACAGTGTCTCAATCAGCATAACTCAGACAATGTTGAGGGCAGTGATTACTGATACAGGATCTAGACTAATGTAAACTAAGGCATGCTCTAGTGTAGTGATTACAGGCACAGGATCTAGCTTAATATAAACTGAGACAGGTTCTTGTGCAGTAATTACTGATACAGGGTCTCAATCAATATAAACTCAGACAATGTCCAATGCAGTGATTACTGATACAGGGCCAAGATAAATATGAACTGAGGCAGGGCCTACTGCAGTGATTACTGATACAGGGTCTAGGTTAATAGAAATTGAGAGAGGGCCAAGTGAAGTAATTATAGATTCAGTGTGCAGTTTATTATAACCAGAACAGGGACGAGTGCAGTGATTACTGAAAAAGGGGCTTGATTAATATAAACTGAGACAGGCTCTTGTACAGTAATTACTGATACACGGTCTGGACTAACATAAACTGAGAAAGGGCCTGGTGAAGTGTTAATTGATATAGGGCCTAGATAAATATAACTGGGATGAGGCAGTGATAACTGATACAGGGTCTAGATTGATAAAAAAAAACCTGAGGCAGGACATAGTGCAGGGATTACTGATAACGGGCCGAGATTAATATAAACTCAGAGAGGGTCAAGTGCAGTGATTACTGGTATAAGGTCCAAATTGATATAAAATGACTTGCGTCTATTGTAGTGATTACTGGTATAGGGTCTAGACTGATATAAACTGAGACAAGGCCTGGTGCCGTGATTTGTGTTACAGGGTTGGATGCATATAAAATGGGACAGGGCCTAGTGCAGTGATTACAGGTACAGGCTTTAGATTAATATAAACTGAGAAACAGTCCAGTGCAGTGCTTTTAGGTTCAGGGTGCAAATTATTAATACCAGAACAGGGTCGAGTGCAATGTTTACTGAAACAGGGTCTTGATTAATATAAACTGAGACAGGCTCTTGTGCAGTAATTACTGATGCAGGGTCTGAACCAACATAAACTGAGACAGGGCCTGGTGAAATGTTCACTGGTACAGGGCCTAGATAAATACAACTGGGACAGGAGCTCTTGCAGTGATGACTGCTGCAGGGACTAAATTAATATAAACTGAGGCTGGATCTAGTGCAGTGATTACTGATAAAGGGACTAGGCTAATATAAAGTGAGACAGAGTTTAGTGCAGAGATAACTGATGTGGGGTCAAGATCAATATAAACTGAGACAGGGTCTGTTGCAATGATTACTGATACAGGGTCTAGATCAAAGTCAACTGAGACAATGTCCATTGCAGTGATTACTGATCCAGGGTCTTGATTGATAAAAACTGAGACAGGGCCTAGTGCAGTAAGTAATGTTACAGGGTCTAGATTAATATAAACTGAGAGAGCCTCAAGTACAGAGATTACAGATACAGGATCTAGATTATTATATTCTGAGACAGATCTAGTGCAGAGACTACTGATACATGGTCTAGCTCAATATAAACTGTGGCAGGGCACAGTGCAGTGATTACTGATGCTCTAAAGTAATGTAAGGAAGACAAGGTCTAGTACGGTGATTACAGATACAGGGTCTAGATTGATAAAAACTGAGGCAGGGAAGAATATAATTCTAAAATTGGCTTAGTTGTAGGAGACAGAGGGTGATGACAGAAAGACGCTTTAGTGACTGGAAGCCAGTGTCCAGTGGTGTACCACAGGGATCTGTGCTGGGTCCCCGATTATTTGTTATTTATATAAATGAAAGTAGATGCCTACATGTGGGGTAGGATTAGTAAGTTTGCGGAGGATACAGAGATTGGCCGGTTGGTTAACAGTGAT
Organism: Carcharodon carcharias; assembly: GCF_017639515.1. NCBI lineage: Eukaryota > Metazoa > Chordata > Chondrichthyes > Lamniformes > Lamnidae > Carcharodon > Carcharodon carcharias. The sequence continues at coordinate 9,872,565 of NC_054493.1, read as the reverse complement.
GTTGAGTGTTTTGGGCTACAGGAAGATATAGATGGAATGGTCAAATGGGCAGATAAGTGGCAGATGGAATTTAGCACTGAAAAGTGCGAGGTGATACACTTTGGAAGGAGTAATTTGACTAGGAAGTATTCAATGAATGGGATGACACTAGGAAGTTCTGAGGAACAAAGGGACCTTGGCGTGTGTGTCCATAGGTCTCTGAAGGCAGAGGGGCATCTTCGTGGGGTGGTGAAAAAGGCATATGGGACACTTGCCTTTATCAATCGAGGCATAGATTACAAAAGGAAGGAGGCCATGTTGGACTTGTATAGAACCTTGGTGAGGTCACAGCTGGAGTACCATATGCAGTTCTGGTCGCCACATTATAGGAAGGATGTGATGCACTGGAGAGGGTGCAGAGGAGATTCACCAGGGTGTTGCCTGGTATGAAACATTTAAGTTATGAAGAGAGGTTGGATAGACTTGGGTTGTTTTCATTGGAGCAGAGAAGACTGAGGGGAGACCTGATCGAGGTGTACAAGATTCTGAGGGGCGTGGACAGGGTGAATAGGGAGCAGCTGTTGCCCTTAGTTGAAGGGTCAGTCACAAGGAGACATAAGTTCAAGGTGAGGGGCAGGAGGTTTAGGGGGCTTTTGAGGAAAAACTTTTTTACCCAGAGGGTGGTGATGGTCTGGAATGCGCTGCCTGGGAGGGTGGTGGAGGTGGGTTGCCTTACATCCTTTAAAAAGTACTTGGATGAGCACTTGGCACATCATAACATTCAAGGCTATGGGCCAAGTGCTGGTAAATGGGATTAGGCAGGTAGATCAGGTGTTTCTCAAATGTCGGTGCAGACTCGGTGGGCCAAAGGGCCTCTTCTGCACTGTGTGATGCTGTGATTCTGTGATAATATAAACTGATTACTGATACAGGTCTAGATCAATATCAAGTGAGACAGCGTCTAGTGCAGTGATTACTGGCACAGAATCTAGATTAATACAAACTGTGACAGGGCCGAGTGCTGTGATTACTGACACAGGAACGAGATTATTATAAACTAGGACAGGGACTAGTGCAGTAATTAATGATACAGGATCAGGATCAAAATAAACTGAGACAGTGTCCTTTCCAATGATTACTGTTAGAGGATCTGGACTAATATAAACTGAATCAGGGCCAAGAGCAGTCATTACTAATACAGGGTGAAGATTAATTGAAACTGAGACAGGGTCCAGTGCAGTGTTTACTGATACATGGTCCTGATCAATATAAACTCAGACAAAGTCCAGTGCAGTCATTACTAATACAGGGTCAAGATTAATAGAAACTGAGACAGGGCCTAGTGCAGTGGTTACTGATGCAGGGTGTAGATTAATATAAACTCAGACAATGTCCAGGGCAGAGATGACTGACACAGGGTCTTGATTAATGTAAACTGAGACAGGGTCCACTGCAGCGATTAATGATACAGGGTCTAACATAATATAAACTGAGACAATGTCTAGTGCAGTGATTCCTGATAGATGGTCTGGACGAGAATAAACTGAGACAGGGCCAAGTGCAAGAATTACTTCATCATTGACAGCCCATATCCCAAGAATGAATTAAAACACTGCAAAATACTGCGGATTTGGGAAATCTAAAGCAGGGCAAAAAATAACCACTCAGCAGGTCAGTGGGCATCAATAGAGAGAGAAACAGGTCAAACGTTCAGGCCAATGACAGGTGCAAAATCTCCCTTGGTACCAATCTATAGAGCAGGACTGTTCTCCCCACTATCCTAGTCCAGTATTCATTCTTCAACTAAAATCACATATTATCTCATCATTTTTCGCAGCTCTATTCGTGGGAGCTTGCTGTGCACAAATCACCGGATGGATTTCCAATATTACAGCAGTGACTAAACTTCAACAAATGTACATCAACGAATTTCAAGGGCTTTAGGGCATCCTGGGGTCATAAGCAGCATTCTATAAATGTAAATTCTTCCTAAATGTTAACATTTTAAAATGTTAGTTGTGATATGTTGAAAACTCTGAGATTAATATGATTATAGGTCGCTCCTCTGGCTGCTATTTTAAATTGTCCATTTTTAATCGGTTAAATCTTCCAACAAATTGACATTGAGTGTAATCCCAACCTGTTCAAATATTCATCATTGATTGTGACAGTAGAACTTTCAGAATTGAATTATTAATTTAAATGTATTTTTAATTATTTGAAATAAATAACATCTGTTCTAGTGGATGTTGAAAATGTTTCTATTAATTTTGTGCCAACTGTCAATATTCTTAAAATAAACCCTTGTTTTGAGTTGAAACCAATCAATAAGTGTCTGTGTTTATCTGGTTTTGCTGCCATGAACACTTCATTGAAATCAGTCAGGCGTTTATGTAAATAAACACAGAAATAGAAGTCCCAGATTAGATTCTGGAGACACAAAAGCACTGCAAATATTTCTCCATCAACACAGCACAGAAATAGAGTCAAACATGCAAATACATCAACCGCTTTCAGTAGCAATTGTTTTTTGAGCATTTTTAAAATCAGTTATATGAGAATTATGTCACGATGATATCTATATTCAGAATTAAGTAAGATTCCCACTTATCATGAAATATAATGTCATGGCAAATGTGTTTGTAGGGATGTCCTGTATCCTCTCTCTCTCTCTTCCTGTCTCTTTCTCCTCTCTGGTTATTTGTCTTGTCTCTCCACCATGGGTCACTGTCTTTACTCCACAACATGAAGTCAATGTCTAGCCAATATATTCTCTCAGCCCGGTTCATACACTTCAAAACTAAATTGATCTAATGAAATGGATTATAATCCGTAGAGGGAACTTTATTCTAAATCTGTTTTGAGCATTCACTGACTTGAGAGTGCTTGGTGGGTAACTGCAGATGAAACTTTACTCTGTATCTAACCTGTGTTGCAGCCAGTAGCGTAGATTTGATGTGGCCCTGCCGAAGAAACTTTCCCTGTATCTAACCCGTGCTGTTCCTGCCTTTGGAGTGTCTGATGGAGTGTAGAGGGAGCTTTACTTTGCACCTAACCTGTACTGTGACTGCCCTGGGAGTATTTGATACGACTGTGTAGAGGGAGATTTACTCTGTATCTAAACTGTGCTATACCTGGCCTGGGAGTAATTGATAGGGCCATTTAGAGGGAGCTTTACTCTGCATCTAAACCATGTTATATTTGACATGGCTGTAGATACTATAAAGGGGGATTTGCCCCTATCTAAGCCCTGGAAATACCTGATGTGACGGTGCAAAGGCAGCTTTCCTCTTTACCTGTCCCCAGTGCCGAGCTGCCTGGGAAATGTCTGATGAAGAGTGCAGAGGAAACTTACACTACATAGAACCCTTACCCTACATGCCTCAACTGTGTTTGAGTGGACAATGTAGAGGAAGTTTTACCCTGTTTCTGAACTGTGCTGCACCTGTCCTGGAAATGTTTGATGGCGACAGTGTCGAGGGAGATTCACTCTGAATCTAACCCGTGCTATACCTGCATTGGGAGAATTTCATGTGGCAATGTAGAGGGAACTTTACATTATTAATGTAGCCCCATGCTACACCTGCCCTGGGGCTGTTTGATGGAGCCGTGGGCCTTGTCTCTGCATTACACTAGACCATGTCTAACCGTATCTAACCCATGCTGTATCTGCCCTGAGAGTGTTTCATGGTGACAGGGTCGAGGGAGTTTTCCACTCTCTAACCCGTGCTGTATCTTCCCTGGGAGTGTTCAATGTGACAATGTAGAGGTAGCTTTAAATTCTGTGCCTAGCCCCATGCTGGACCTGTCCTGGGAGTGTTTGATGGGACAGTAGACCCTGTCTCGATATTGCATTCGACCAGACCCAGTCTCTGTTTTTTTTACAGTCGACCCTGCCTCTCTTTGTATTACACTAGGCCCTGTCCCTGTTTCTATTGCACTCGACATGTCTCTCTTTATATTGCACTAGGCCCTGTCCCTGTTTATATGACAATCAACATGTCTCTTTGTATTATATTCGACATGTCTCTGTTTATATTGCATGAGACACTGTCTCTGTTTATATTGCACTCAGCCCTGCCCCTGTTTATATTACACTAGACCCTGTTTCTGTTTATGTTACACTGATCCCTGTCTCGGTTTACATTACATTAGGCCTTGTCTCTGTTTATATTATACTAGGCCCTGCCCCTGTTTGTATTGCACTTGATATGTCGCTGTTTATATTACACTTGGCATGTCTCTGTTAATATTAGACTCGACATGTCTCTGTTTATTTTGCACTAGACACTGTCTCTGTTTATATTACATTAGATCCGGTCTCTGTTTATATTGCACTAGGCCTTGCCCCTGTTTATATTAACTGGGTCCTGTATGTTTATAATACACTAGACCCTGTCTCTATTTATATTATACTGAATCCTGTTTCTGTTTATATTACTCTAGACCCTGTCTTTGCTTCAAATAAACAAGGCCCTGTCTCTGTTTATATTATCATTGACCTGTCTCTGTATCTATTAATCTAGAACTGTCTCTGTATTTCAGTAGATGCTGTTTCAGTTATGTGCTAGATCATATCTGTATTTAAATTACATTAGACCCTGCCTCAGTTATTACTGCACTGCACAAGTGCAATAATGTGGAAATTGGCTGGGGTGGAAATAGTAAAGATAAGGCAGCAAGATGGTGGGAATAATTAACATGGGTGCCTATTTAGATGATTTAACTTGTCCTCACTACATCCCAGATTTGTGTTCATGATCTGCAGACCTCTCCTATCTTGCAGCTGTTTAAATTCAACCATTTAACTCCTATTTCCAGGGTCTTATGCAATAAAGTAAGGGAATATACTAATGTAATATAAACAGAGGACAATTACATAAATAACTGAGACAGGACCTAATGTTACAGAAACAGAAACATGGACTAGGACAGTAACAATGAGACCGGCCCAGTAAAATATGAACAATGGAGAGCAGCAATAACTGAGACAGAGTCCAGTGTTACAGAACCAGAAACATGGACTACAGCAGTAACAGTGAGACAGGCCCAGTGTAGTTTGAACAGAGGCATGGTGGAGAGCAGCAATACTGAGACAGGGTCTCGTATTACAGAAACAGAAACAGAAACATGGACTACAGCAGTAACAATGAGACAGGCTGAGTGTAATATGAACAGAGACAAGGTGGAGAGCAGCAATATTGACACCATATTGAAGTCCCACAGAACCAGATAAGATATGGGTGGAGATACCTCCTGGTGATTACCACCTATTGCCCTCCCTCAGCTGATGAATCTGTACTCCTTCATCTTTAGCACTGCGTGGAAGAAACACTGAGGGTAGCAAGGGCAATGAATGTGCTGAGAATTTGCAAAATCAATTACCATTTGACAAGACCACAAATGCCGGAGCTGGATGAGTCCTGAATGACGTATCTGCCAGAATGGACCTGCCACAGATGGTTAGAGAGCCAACACGAGGGAAACCCTTACCTGATCTCTGCCCATCACACTATTGACATCGAATGTGATTGACCCCTGCACTGTCCTTGCGGAAACCATGGCCGGTATTCACACTGAGCACATTCTCCATTGTGTTGTGCGGCACTGCTGCTGTGCTAAACGAGATACATTCAGAACAGATCTATCAGCTCAAAACTTAGCATTAACGAGATACTGTTGGTCATTAACAGCAGGAGAGTTGCATTCAATCACACCCTGTAATCTCATGGACCAGAATATCCCTCACTCAAACCTTAGTGTACCTATCCACAGGTCCCTGAAGGTAGCAGGGCAGGTAGATGAGGTGGTTAAGAAGGCATATGGGTTACTTGCCTTTATTAGCTGAGGCATAAAACACAAGAGCAGGGAGGTTATGCTGGAACTGTATCAAACATTGGTTCGGCCACAACTGGAGCACTGCGTGAAGTTCTGGTCACCATATTTGTAGGAAGTATATGACTGCACTGGAAAGAGTGCAGAGGAGATTTACCAGGGTGCTTATTGGGCTGGAGGGTCTGAGCTATGAGGAAAGATTGGATAGGCTGGGGCTGTTTTCCTTGGAGCAATGATAGTTGAGGGGGTGCTGAGGGGCATAGATAGGGTGGATAGTAAGGCACCTTTTCCATTAGTAGAGGGGTCAGAAACCAGAGAGCAGAGATTTTAGATACGAGGTAGAAGGCTAAGAGGTGAGTTGAGGAGAATCTTTTTCACCCAGAGGGTGGTAGGAATTTGGAACTCACTGCCTGAAAAGGTGGTTGCTTCAGAAACTCTAGCAACATTTAAGAAGGATTTAAATGTTCACTTAAGCTGCCATAGCCTCCAGGACTATGGGCCAAGCGGGGAAAATGGGATTAGTGTAGTCAGGTCTTTGTTTACTGGGGCGGGAAACGATGGGCTGAATGGCCTCCATCTGTGCTGTAAACGTCTATGAGTCTATGAGTCTAACATCCAGCCTGGGAACAATGAGGAATGTAGGCCAGCAGGTCAGAAGCAAAGCCAGGCATACCTGAAAATGATGAACCATAGCGTGAAGCTAGAACATTGTACATAATGGACAACAGATCAGGTCTATCCCCTTGCAGCTCAATCAGTCTACTCTCAATCATCAGTAAAGTGACTGAAGGAATCGCCGACATGCTCGCAAAAGCTCAGACTGGATCCACTAGGATCAGCCAGCATCAAAGCTCATTGTAAACTTGGTCTGAACATGGACAAGAGAGCGGACTTCCAGACATGATGAAAGAGTGCTTCAGTATTTGATGTCAAAGTAGCTATTGACTGAATGTGGCATCAGGAAGCCTTGGAAAGTGTCAGGTCAACGGGAATCAGGGGCAAGTCTCTCCACTGGCTGGAGTCACACCTAGCACATAAGAAGATGTTGTGTTGTTGGAGACCAATCATCTCAGCACCAGGACATCATTCCAGGAGACCCTCAGAGAAGTGTCCTTGGTCCAACCATCTTCAGCAGCTTAATCAATGACCTTCCTTTCATCACTGGGTCAGGAGTGGGGATGTTCACTCATATTTGCACAGTGTTCAGTTCCATTTATGACCTATCAGATAATGAAACCGTCCTTACTTATTGCATCTCGAACTGGACAAGTTTGAGCTGATAAGTTGCAAGTGATATAAGCGGCACACAAGTGCCAGGCAATGACCAACTCCAACAATAGAGAAACCAAGCATCTCCCCTTGACATTCAAAAGACATTACCGTTGCTGAAACCCACCATCAACGTTGTGCAGGTGCCATTGAACAGAAACTGAACTGGACCAGCCATATAAATACTGTGGCTACAAGAGTAGGTCAGAGGCTGGGAATCCTGTGGCGAATGACTCACCTCCGGATTCCCCGAAGCCTTTCCACCATCTGCAAATCTGCAAGTCAGATGCCTGTTGGAAATTGTTTACTTTCCTTGACAAATGTAACTGCAGCAACACTCAAGAACCTCCACACCAACCAGGGGAAATCAACCCCTTGATAGGCTCCTCATCCAGGAATTAAACATTCATTTCCTTCGCCACCGATACACAGTAGCTGCAGTGTGTGTTATCCACAAGATGCAACTCGCCAAGGCCTCTTCAGAAACACCTTCCATACCTGTGACTTCCACCTCCCAGAACAACAAGGGCAACAAGCACATGGGAACACATACCACTCCATAAGTGGGAACTTGGCCTTTGGCGCCGGAAAAGAAGGGATATCTGAAATCTGAAATCTAACTCTGCTGACTGCACTGAAAATGAATATCAAGTGCTGCGAAGCATATACGGCCGATCCGATACCATCCTTTCAGATACCGATTTCTAGCCTAATGTCTTTATTATAATATTATCTTTCCATCTCACAGAAACATGGAGTCATGTAGCTCTAATTTAAACAGAGACATAGATAAAAGCAAAATCCTGCAAATGCTGGAAATCTGAAATTAAGACAGAAAATGCTGGACAAACTCAGCAGGTTGGACAGCATCTATGGAGAGAGAAACAGAGTTAAATGTTTCGAGTCCATATGACTCTTCTTCAGAAACATAGCCTAGTGCCGTAGTTCCAATGACAACTATAATGTAGACATAGTCAAGATTTAATATAACATAAACAGAGACAGGGCCTAGGGTAATATAAACAGAGAAAGAATCCAGTGCAATACAAACTGAGATGGTACATTAATGAGATAGGATCTATTTTAATACACACAGAGGCCTGATCCAGCACAATAGAAATAAAATAGTTCCCAGGGAATTAATAATCGAACTAGGATCCTGTATAATATGGGAGGGACGATCGTGCAGTGGGAACTTCACTGGATCAGTAACCCAGAGATCCAGGTTTTTTCCCTGGGGATAGAGGTTTCAATCCCGTTATGGCAGCAAGTGCAATCCAAATTCAATTAATAAATCTGGAATTGAAAGCTCGTCTCAACAATGGTGACCATGAAACCATAATCAAATATATGAAACATCCACCTGGTTCACCGATGCCCTTTAGGGAAGGAAATCTGCCGTCCTTACCCAGTCTGGACTACATTTTTTTTTGTTCGTTCATGAGAATGGGGGCGGCGCTGACTAGGCCAGCATTTATTGCCCATCCCTAATTACCACCTTGAGAACAGTGTGGCTTGTTAGGATGAGTTTTTATGACAATGGTTTCATGATCATCATTAGATTTTTCGATTCAGATTTCACCATCTGGCGTGGTGGGATTCAAACGCAGACCCCCAGCGATTTACTAGCCCAGTGAGAATACCAGCACATCACCACCTCCCATACATCTAACTCCAGACCCACAGTTTTGTGGAGCCCTATTCTCCAGTTACTTGTTTACTTATCCACCACCATTTACGACTGGATGTGACAGGACTGCAGAGGTAAATCCGATCGGTTTGAATTGGGAACTTCCAGACTGTGTGATATAAATATTGGTATTGACTGGTGCAGTATTAATTGAAACAGGGTACATTGAAATATAAAGAGAGACAGTGTTTGGTCTAACATAAAAATAGTTGGAGTCCAATTTTAAAAGACAGAGACAGGGTCCAGTGCAGTACTAACTGAGACAATGCCTGTTTCATAGAATGTATCAGTCAAGATTTCACATCCATCTGCTGGCCAAACTTTGCAATTGCAGCTACTGTGAAAATGTCGCTGTCAGGTTAGATCTTTGACATTATTGTATCAAGAATCCGCTTCCCCAGATGTAGTACCACATCGCCTTCTGCGGGAGGTGTCAAAATTTAACAAAATTCAACTAATTGCAGATGAACGTGGTTGATTAGCGCACGTTAAAGTCAGCACCAGAGTAAAGCGGCCCAATTCCTGGTGATGTAACTTTGTTCATCTTGATTAAAGGGAGGGATGTTGACCAAGGAGCTGTATAGAGACGGCGGGAGCTTTAATATCCACCTCAACAAACATAGTGTTGGGAGAAGTTTATTCGTTCATGATACCACCTGATAGACAGTTAGGGTCATTTTCTTCAATAGTTAAGGCCTATGGAGCCTCCCAGGAAGTCAAGGTGGCATCTTAAGTTGGTCTGTGTGTGTGAGGGAGATTGGGAGGGAGAGAAAGAGCGAGAAGCACATCACATTGTTTGCAACTGAATTTCACGATGATCCTGGACAGCCTTCCATCTATGAAAAGTCACAGACACACAATGGAAACAAACCCATTTCAGATGTGCTGATTGCTAAGGAGGCCAATTGTTGTGAGGCAGGCTCTGCCACAAGTGCTGCACATGAAGCTACAAAGTGTCGTTGTGGCTTGGTGTTTTTCCCGGTGTTGGCCTCGATTTCCAAGCCGCTTTAGCCGCTGGTCATCGTGGTGATTCACGCCAACCACAGGAGGTGTCGCCATTTTCCTCAGTTGTCAGTTAGTTACACTCAGTTGTCGATAATCGATATTTAGGGCCTTCACTTCAAGCAGCCTTGAAGTGGAGTTTTGGGCGTCCCACTGGTTGCCTGCCTCCAGCTCCCTCACCAAACAGAAAGTCCTTGTGTCTGTGACCATCTTCCATCCTGTGAACGTTCCCAAGCCACAAAAACCGCTTCTGTTTGATGAGTTCTTTAGCCTTGGGAGCTCTGCCTTTGAGAGTATCACTGCATTCGTGACTTTATCCTGCCAGTACATACCCATAATGCGCAGCAGGTATTGAAGATGGAAATTGTGGAGCTTCTTTACTTGACAACTGTAAGTCGCCCATGTTTCACAGCTATTCAACAAGGTGCTGAGAACACAGGCCTTATAAACCATCAGCTTGGTACTAAGGGTCAGTTTGATGTTATTCCATGGGCGTTTCATGAGTCAGGCAAAGGTGGCAGCTGCTTTCCCCATGCGGGTAATAAGTTCTTCATCAAGGAACAGGCTGCCTGTCACCTTGGAACCCAGTGAGCGGAATTTACTTCCATCCGGTTGTTATTTAGTGTGATCAATGACGGAAATGCAACACCTTTTCCCATGACCACGGTTTTCTCCATGCTTAAAGTCAGGGAGAACAAGTTACAGGCATGGGAGAGTCAGTTCATCAGTCTTTGTGGATAAGTTTCCATTTTGATGACAGAGTTATCAGCGTGGAGGAATTCTCTGATCAGGATTCAATGTGTTTATATCTTCGCTTTCTGTCTTATAGATTGTGGAGCTTGCGGTCTGATCGAGTGTGTAAGTCGACTCCTTCCATATCGAAAGGGAAGACAAAGATCAGCTGCATGAAAAAGGTGCCCAACAGAGTGGGGTTGGACACAGGCTTGTTTCACTCCATTCTTCACTCCGAATCTGTCGGAAGTGGAATCATAAATCTGTACAGTGCAGTGCATGTTGTCATGGAAGGAGTGGATGAGACTGGGGAGCTTTGGTGAACAGCCAATTTTCCCAAAAATCTTCTAGAGTGGTGCTCTGCTGACGGTGTCGAGCGTATGGAGCGAATCCTGTCCAGAGTATATCTTCTGACACAAGCATCACACTGTGCTTCAGCCTGAAACCAGATGAAGTCTTTAAAGAATGACCCGAGGAATGTCCTTCTCCGTGACTCTATGAGTGAGATGTCCCTGTAGTTGTTGCAGTCTCACCTGTCGGCTTTGTTTTCAGATAGTGTGGTGATTTTTGCATCATTCACCTCCTGTGGAACGGATCTTATCTTTCAACAGAGAAGAAGAAGGTCGTAGAGGCTGAGAAAGATAAATAATTATCAACACCAACCATTATCAATTCACGAAGGTAAATAATTATATTCAAGAATTATCATCAATTCGCAAAGATAAATAAGTATTTTCACCAATTGGCATCAATTCACAAAGATAAATAATTATATTCACTAACTATCATCAACCCACAAAGATAAATAATTATATTCACCAATTACCATCAATTCACAAGACAAATAATTATATTCAGAAATTATCATCCATTCACAAAGATTAATAATTTCATGAACCAATCATTTTCAGCATATTATTCAGCATACAAAATGTAATTGCAATTCATTTAATATCATTAACATTGACTGAGGTCACATTGACCATTCTGTCAGTAAGGGATCATATCTGTCCCAGAATTCAGTGGGAAATGAAATTAAATCAGACCGAGGGTAATGAGCAGCTACCCAGCAGCCTCTGCGCTTTATTGAAAAGTAATCACCTCTTCATCACACAGAAACTCCTCACATATAACTGGAGTGTGTGAGGGTTTGTAAAGTGATGGTATAAATAAAACTACCTGGACATGACTGTAAGTTAATGCGGCTCTCCAGTGAGTAACGTCTGTTACCTTCACTAATTTGGGTGAGGATATGTTGAATGTTTTGTTGTACGTGCAAGGACCACATATTTCAAATATTACAATCCTCCATCCTAAACCGAATTATGTACCCGCTTTCTGTCTGAAAGATGATGATTCACCCTCAGCAGGGAAGAATCATCAGTACGGCAGGGACATCTCCAGCCTTCTCTTGTGACGTTCAGCTCGTTAGCCTGGGAATGGAATACATCCAGAAAATCTGGAGGGACTGAATGTATTAGACTGACACAAATGAAATACTGAACCTGCTTCAAGATATAAAGTAGTCATGCACCAAGATGGGAAGGTAGAACAGCGTTTTTCAGGCTCGCCGATCGATCATGGGCCCCAGCTATGCCTGTCTCTTTATGGGTTATGTGGAACATTCCTTGTTCCAGTCCTACTCCGGCCCCCTTCCACAACTCTTTCTCCGGTACATCGATGATTACTTCGGTGCCGCTTCATGCTCTCGTCGGGACTTGGAAAAATTTATTAATTTTGCTTCCAATCTCCACCCCTCCATCATTTTCACGTGGTCCATCTCTGACACTTCCCTTCCCTTCCTTGACCTCTCTGTCTCAATCTCTGGTGATAGACTGTCCACCAATATCCATTACAAACCCACCGACTCCCACAGCTACCTCAACTACAGCTCCTCACAACCCGCTTCCTGTAAGGACTCCATCCCATTCTCTCAGTTCCTTCACCTCCGTCGCATCTGTTCTGATGATGCTACCTTCAAAAATAGTTCCTCTGACATGTCCTCCTTCTTCCTTAACCGAGGTGTTCCACCCACGGTCGTTGACAAGGCCCTCAACCGTGTCCAGCCCATCTCCCGCCCGTCCGCCCTCACGCCTTCTCCTCCCTCCCAGAAACATGATAGAGTCCTCCTTGTCCTCACTTATCACCCCACCAGCCTCCGCATTCAAAGGATCATTCTCCGCCATTTCCGCCAACTCCAGCATGATGCCACCACCAAACACATCTTCCCTTCACCCCCCCCCCCCCCGGTGGCATTCCGTAGGGATCGTTCCCTCCGGGACCCCCTGATACACTCCTCCATCACCCCCTACTCTTCAACCCCCACCTATGGCACCTCCCCATGCAAACGCAAAAGATGCAACACCTGCCCCTGCACTTCCTCTCTCCTCACTGTCCAAGGGCCCAAACATTCCTTTCAAGTGAAGCAGCATTTCACTTGCATTTCTCCCAACTTAGTCTACCGCATTTGTTGCTCCCAATGCGGTCTCCTCTTCATTGGAGAGACCAAACATAAACTGGGCGACCGCTTTGCAGAACACCTGCGGTCTGTCCACAAGAATGACCCAAACCTCCCTGTTGCTTCCCATTTTAACACTCCACCCTGCTCTCTTGCCCACATGTCTGTCCTTGGCTTGCTGCATTGATCCTGTGAAGCCCAACGCAAACTGGAGGAACAGCACCTCATCTTCCGACTAGGCATTTTACAGCCTTCTGGACTGAATATTGAATTCAACAACTTTAGATCTTGAACTCCCTCCTCCATCCGCACCCCCTTTCTCTTTCTTCCTCCTTCCTTTTGTTTTCTCTAATAATTTATATAGATGTTTCTTTTCCCACCTATTTCAATTATTTTTAAATCTTTTATGCCCCCACCCCCACTAGAGCTATACCTTGAGTGCCATACCATCCATTCTTAATTAGCATATTCGTTTAGATAATATCACCAAATTCAACACCTCTGTGTTGTTTTGTTCTTTTGTCTGTGACATCTTTTGATTATCTGCTCCTATCATTGCTTGCTTGTCCCTACAACCACACCACCACCCTCCACTTCTCTCCCCCCGCCCCCTCCCCCCTACATAGGTCAACCCATTCATTGATTCGTTAATCAAAGTATCCAGACATCCAATTACCATTCATTCCTGCATCACTGCAGTCATCCCTCCATTCTTTGGCAGATGGTTGTGTTGTATTAATGTCACTGGATAAGTAACAAAGACGCGAATTCAAATCCCACCATGGCAGCTAGTGGAATTTAAATTCAACAATAAATCCGGGATTGACAGCTGGTCCAGTGAAGGAAACTGGGAAACTACCATCGATTGTGGAAAAAAAAACTCATCTGGTTCACTAATGTCCTTTAGGAAACGAAATCTGCCACTGGACCTAGTCTGGCCTACATGTGACTCCAGATCCACAGCAATGTGGTGGACGCCAACTGCCCTTTGAAGTGGCCTAGCCAGGCACTCAGCTCAAAGGCAATTAGGGACAGGCAACAAATGCTGGCCTTGCCAGTGATTCCCAAATCCCATGAAAGAGTAAAGACGCAAAAAAATCACACAGATTTGTATGTTTGACTGTAACAAAATGTATCCTCTCTCTGAGTCCTCTCTGATAATCTGCCTGCAATTCTTTCCATCTATCCATCCATCCATCACAATATTATGATGTGTTGGAGAGATCCTCCAATGAGCTATTGATGCTAGCAGGGTGTCAGGGAAGCTGGATAACTTTTCTTTCCTGAGGGATTGGAACAGTTCACATAGGTTCACTTAAAAAAACTGACTCCAGTGCTGTTGCTGGGTAGATTTGTTATAAATAGGCCTTGCTGACAATGTTAAGGGTTTGAAGTTGACTTGCAGCCAAGCGGTCAGTACTGAGGAAACAGATCTTTCATTTACTGCACAAACCCGCAGATGCTTCCTGTAAACTACATTGGACATTCGAGCCTCCCTGAGTGCAGCCGGCTGGCTTGCTGCCAAATACTATGTGGGGCAGATTAGCCTGGATATGAATGAAGAAAATGGGATTTAGCCATTCAAACAATAAATGTATCAGACACACACGAAAAGCACTTTTTAAATGGTATTTCATCGAAGGAAATATTTGATGAATGCCGTGTTCACTGTGAGATTAAACACGATCAGCAAATTGACCATATACTATTTAATTTAACTTATTTCTAAGTAAAGGGCATTCCAGTTATTAAAGCCGGTTTATTAAGGACTCCATGAAGAGCGAGAGAGCGATGTTGATGGTCCCAACACCCCCTACCACCGCACCACTCCCCCCCCTCCCCCCCACCCCCCGACCCCACCAGTCGAATGAGATGAGTAGAGTGGCAAAAAATTACAAGAAATTAAATTCAAAGAAAATCACAGAATTGTCTTGAACCCGCAGGAAATCCTTGAATATTCTGAGTGTGCACCTCATTTAACCTGAAGAATCTCTAATACCTGATTAGCACCGTGTACTGTACAGTTTAATTTACGCTGATTTCGATTATTTAACAGTCTGTCTCATAGCTGCCAATGAGTGGAGAAATGACCAGTTCATGATCCGCTTCAATGGAAGATAAAACATTTATTCTTGGGATATTGTGTAATATGCCGCAAAGTCCTGATATCCTGTGTTCCCAACACCAGTGAATGGTAGACAGCGAGAGGCCAATGAAATTAGCTGCAATGATTTGGATGCTGAAGGATAACTTTGCTGATCTCCGTGTCCATTCTGATTCATTAACTCCTCTGTCAAAAGCTGATGTAAATTTTACGTTTCTCTGTCAACTCACTGTTTAATTATCAGGCTGGCGGGCTTCTTTTTCCGCTAATTTTCACAGGGCTGTCTTAGGGTCAGGGACAGTTAGAGAAATGCAAGGAGCTACATTGTATAATGTGAGGGGATTCTTCTTATCTCCGAACCCAAATTGTACAGCGATAGCCACCCTGGCTGTAAATAAAATCACCTTGTTCATCCGCCGCATTTAGTTACACAAATCAATAATAATTCCTATGACTGATGACACTTTATTGTGTAGTAAGATAGAGACCCGGAGTTGCTGCAAAACAGGCTGACAGTCCCTTTATTCCCTGATAATATAAGTTAATTTTTTAGGTTCCATCCTATGTGAGGTAGTGTAGACATAAATGGACTTAATTTACAATGGAATTAGTTTTTTTATTAACAGATGTTCAACTGGAATTTCACCATTAGAGCCAATTACAATAAATCCATTCAGCCAAATATCCCGATACAGATAAAATGTCCACTTCTAACAATAACCTAATGTAAATATCTGAGTCCATTCTGTTGGGGATGTGGAAGGTGGGGTGTGGATCCAGTCGCCGCCTCCACCAGAGAATCAACAGGCGGCGCTTGGAAACCCGCCCCCTTCTGCCGGGTATTTAAATGCCGCTCACTGGGGCCGGAATCCAACAGTCCGGGAGTTGGTTTGTTCACTGAGTTCTGGACAGAACCATTTTCCCCAAATGACCAGAAGGATGAGGTCGGCGATTTCTCTCATTTTGTTACTGACTATCTTATCCCGTGAGTAGTTTTTATTCCCCAAATCTCTCACTGTTACTGTCTCAGTGTTAATATCTCTCTCTCTCTGGAATGTTACAGAGCCAGGAATCCTTTCAACAAGATTAATCCTCGGGTTCTTTGATATATTTTTACAGGTGTCCAGTCGGAGGTTGTGTTGACTCAGCCTGAGGTGTCCCGGAGGCTCCCTGAGACTGACCTGTAGAACCAGCGGCTTCGATCTTGGCAGCAACTTCATGTACTGGGTCCGACAGGTTCCCGGACAGGGGCTGGAGTGGTTGGTTAGCTACTATAGTTCATCCATCAACAACTATGCCCCAGCAATTGAAGATCGATTTACTGCGTCCAAAGACACTTCAAGAAACATCTTCTCCTTGGACATGACGAACCTGAAGACTGAAGACACCGCCATCTATTACTGTGCAGCAGACCACAGCGAGAGGAACCAGGGCTGGACCCGAACAAGAACAGATTGAGAGAAACTCAACAACTTCCATCGTAACCTGACGGTAAGTACTTGTTTTAAATGTGATATTAACTGTAATGATCAGAAGCCGACAACAAGCCGCTTCTGACAAAAATAAGACAGCAAAGTTAACAGAAAAATCTAACAAACCAATTGATATAATGAGCTGAGCTTTTGGCTGTATTTATATTTACTGTTAACAGTTTCCACAATTACAGACCTGGATATAATGTTCATTTTAATACTTAGAGGGGATCACTGTTCATTGAATTTTGTAAATTGCTGCATAAATACTAAACTAGATCAGAGGTAAACATCTATTTGAAGTGAATATTGAGAGGCGGCACTGAACAGAGAGTGGGTGAAGTTTTTGTGCGGATGTATTGCACCGTGATACCACAGCAGCGAGTCACAGTGCTGCGCACAGCGACATCCTCATACAAAAACCTCAGAAGGAGTTTGTTCAAATTGGTGATCACGATCACAACAGGAAACGTCAAAGAAAATGGGAGCTAAATAAAATAATGGGTATAAGTAATATTGGTTTGTAAAAATATATAAAAGTCTTCCGCTTTGTTTGTGTTTACGGATACGCTAAATCTTCACAGAGGCTTTTAAAGAACTCCAATCATATTTATAAATATAATGACCAGCACAAGCTGAAATATCTCACTGATTCACTCTTACGCGTGTCGGAATCAGGTTTTTGTGAGCGCAGTGAGATTAAATCTCTGTGTTTACAGTGAACAATCTGCCGCAGTATTTGACATGGTGTCTCTCACTGTGATATACTGGGTGGCACAGCAGTTACTGTCAATACAAAAACCCTCAGCACTAATTGAGTCTGCCTGGGTCAGTGCTCGCTTTTACAATCCTGCTATATTTACAATGAAGTATTATTTCTGTCCAGCACTGCCCAAAAAGCAAGGTTTAAGATGGAAAAGTTGTGATAATTATGCATTCATCAGTTGGTGAATTCAATAAAATGTTTATGTGTTATTCTGTGAATTATAAAACATGATGATCATTGATAAATAGCTAAAGATATCCACATACGCAAATATAATTTCGTGAAGATTCATCGTGATCTTACTTTGCCCCTGACTTATGAATATTTAAAATAATGGTGGATTTCTGTCTTTTTCGTGCAGGGACAGTTATTGTATGGCACAGCCCAGGGAATGTAACACTGTGACGGTATGGGCTACTGGGGGAAAGGGACCATGATGACGGTGACTGCCGGTAAGAACCACACATTTATTTAGTAACTGTTTTATTTGAGTCTTTGCTTTACATTTTTGTCTATTTTAATAATTCATTCAGCCAATGAAACCTGGGTTTGGTGGATTCTGTATGCAGAATTTTTACAATGTTTCATGTGATTCTGCTGAAATTGAGTTATATAATTCCGCTGTGTCTTGATAAGAAGTGCTGCTGAGGGATTGAGACCCTGGTCGTTGTGATTTGGTGTTTACCTCCTGAGGATACTGTGTGGCCGGGCTACTTGAAATATCTAACGTTTGTGAAAACAGTTTGACGTTTCTGCATTGTTTAATCTCTGTGACATCTAATGGCTGCGGGTTTTACCATCTGTTGCACAAGGGTTTAAATAGGTTTGAAATCAAACCCAATTTTAGCAAATATGCTTCAGTTTTAATATTAATTTATTGAACATGTTCCGCCTACTCAGAATGCTGTTGACATTATTCCATATTTCTGTTTAGTTTAATTATTCATTCATTTGGTGACGAGCGGTTGTCTGGATTCGATATTGAGATATTCTTGCAATGTTACAATGAATTCTGTTGGAAGCGTTTGTAGAATTGAGCTGCTTCTCCATGAAACGGGTTTCAGCCCCTCAGTGATGTGATTTTGGTGTATTTTCTGCTGAGGAGATTGTGTGTCTGGGTGGCTTTGAACAAGTAGAATTTATGAAACGGTTTGGCGGTTCTGCATTGTTTCTGCTTTGTTTAAACTCGGTGACATTGAGCGGTTACACGTTTTGCGATTGAATTGAAGCAGCCTACGCGTTTGTATCTGCTTGAAGCGCGATTGTATGCAGAAAACAAAAAGGTTTCAGAAATGGAAAAAAAGCGTTTAAAATGTGTTAGAACATTTTGCCTTTATTTTAAGTGGTAATTGCAGATTAAACTAAACCATGGATTATGACGCTCATTCAGAACATAATTCGTTACTGCAATCAGAAACTATATAATTACCAAGTTTTCAAATTGTAGAGTAAAATTAATACAATTCAAACAATTATAATGTGGTAATATTTCTCCATATTGACGGAACAGCTTTCATATTAACCTAATTGATCATTAATCACCCTTCACAATTCTGCTGTGCTCTGCGCACAATTAACATGATCGGGAAAGTTTTTAGGCTGGAAACATTTTGTGATTATGGTTGAAAAAATTTCAGTAAGAATATATTGACTACAAAATTGTTCAGTTTCAAAAGAGATTTTGAATTACTTTTTTATATCCCTGATAACATTTGCATTGACTTAAAGAAGAGTTTGACATTGCAGTTTGGCAATATGTCTATCTGGTTATTACATTCTTTCTGTGCAGCCATAACCATATCATTCCTTCAATGTCATTGGGATTTGGATAGCAAGATAATTATCACTAATCTAATTTTAAACAGTTTACTGGGGGGTGTAATTCGCTGGCAGTAAAGGAATTGTTCTTACATCTTTTGAACTGTAGGAAGGTGCAGACTGCATTTGAATAGAGATTGGCAAGTAAAAGCTTGAAATTCGAACAGGTTAATTTAATTGCAAACATCCTGTCTCCTATTGCTGTGCTGTGCACAGAATAGAATTATAGGAGAAGAACAGATTATATCTGAGATTCATGCTTAATTCTTATTAAATATTAACTTGAAGGACAAAATCTGGAATCAATTTGCCAGTTATATTTCAGTGGTGCAGATGATCTGAATGAATTGTTCTCATCAAGTTTTATACTGATCAATTTGGATCTTCTTTCAGTGAATAATATAATTAACAATTAAATTATAGGGATTGTTATCTAGGAAGCAATTTTATTGATAATAAGTAACTGCCAGGAAGATTTGTTTACATGTAGCTTGGAGTTAAGACAAGATTAATTCAGTAAACAGATGATATTACACCTCATCGACAGTTAATGCGATGTGACCCCGGTCAGATTTGAAAGTGTTTCAAATATTCAACTCATAAATTCGTCATGTGAATTGCTTGATGAGAATAGATGGAACTTATGATTTCTCAATCTGTTCAGAAACGCATAGTTTATAATTTTGTCCGTTAAAACAGAGCAGGAGAAGTAAAAATACAATAGTAAATATTGATCAGATTTAAGTAAAATTGATATACTTGCCTGAATGTTACCATCTAGTAATTTGAAGTTTATTGTTTAACATTGTTTCAGTGTCAGGTTGATTTAAATAAACCTCAATTATTTCACAAAGTACCAAGGAGAAACAAATTTTCAATCATTGAAAACTATTTTTATTATAAAGTAGAAATCAGCTAACAAGAAAATGAATTGACAATAACAAGATAATTAACTTACAATATAATATTAGTGATAATTAATTCAACATAAATGAACTCCAACAATTAAATAGTGTACTGGACATTATAGTGAATGCAAAATCTCAAAGGGTGGAGAGAATTTTTAATTGTATCCAAAATGAATTCAGAAAAGAATACTTGTCTTACTCAGCTGTGCTCAGCTCGATAATGTGTTTTGCCTAGATGTTTTTAATGGTTATATTTATACCTAAAATCAAAAGAAATCAGTGGGTAATCGGTTTTCAATGTGAATGTTTCCTGATTTGTTTAATTCTTACCCTGTCATTGAGTCTTTATTACGGACAACTAATTATCCTGAATCTGTAGTATTTGCTGTGCTCATTTTCAGGGTAACTTAAATCGTACATTGTTTGGAGATTTGAGTCAGACGGAGAATTACATGAGAGTTACAAAGAGAGTTTTGAAATGAAAATCAGTTTAATTTGAACGAAGTTATAGAATAATTGTAACAAGTTGACTGTTGATCAATTGGAATCAAACAGCTTGAATGAAACGGACAGATTGAACAGATCTATCTGCTGGGAACTCGATTGTTGCACCGTTTGTGTATGTTCTGTTTCTGTGCGCATGGTCACTGTGCTGGGACCAGGAATCTTCCTGGCTGGTTGTTAACCTTCTGGTTCGCTCTCCTGTATTTCAAGAAGTGCAGTTCGATTTATTTCTTCACAAAACTTGTATTTGTGAGAAATATGAAAGTTTGACTTTTTGACCAGGCACCTCAGAAATGAGATACCCAACCCATTGTGACAGTCAGAAAGGACAGTTCAGAAATGACAGACAGATTGTCGAAGGAGATTTGGTCGATTTTAAGCCAGTGATGTTTCTGTCTTGGGATTGATCGGTTAGGCAATGCAGAGAGTTTTATCCTATGTTAATCTGTGCTGTCGCAGTCCTTGACCTATTTGATTGGACAATGCGGAGGAAGAAATTACTCTGTATCTTATTTTTAATCCTATCGTAGGATGTTGGGGTCGCTGGCAAGGCCAGCATTTGTTGCCCATCCTAATTGCCCATCCTTGGAAGTGTTGAACTGCCGCCTCCTTGAATAGTTGCATGTTCACTCACAGTGCTGTTAGGTCGGGAGTTCCAGGATTTTGACCCATTGACAGTGAAGGAACGGCGATATAGTTCCAAGTCATGATGTTCAGTGTCTTGGAGGGGGACATAAAGTGGCAATGTTTCAAGCACCTGCTGCCCTTGTCCTTCTAGTTAGGAGAGGTTGCGGGTTTGGAAGGAGTCTTGGTGAGTTGCTGCAGTGCATCTTGTATATGGCACACACTGCTGTCACTGTGCATTGGTGGGGGAGGGAGGGAATGTTTAAGGTAGTGGATGGGGTACCAATTCTGTGGGCTGCTTTGTCCTGGATAGTATGGAGTTTCTTGGGGTTTTTTGAAGTTTCACACATTGAAGCAAGCGGAAACTATTCAATCCCAGTCCTGACTTGAGCCTTGTAGATGGTCAGTTTTCTTTGGGCGATAAGAGTTGAATTACTTGCCACAGAATTCCCAGCCTCTGACCGGCTCCTGCAGCACAGCACTTATATCAAAACCGGATTGAACCCTCTCCTGGTCATATTTGATGGAACAATGTAGAGAGAGTTTTATTTTATGTCAAACCAGTGCTGTACCTGACCCGGAGTGTTTGACAGTTCAGTGGAGAGTTGGCTTTCTGTTGAATCCCACCCTTGCAGCTGATGACAGGAGTGTACTGGGGGAGGAGTGGGGAATTTAATCCATATCTTAACGTGTCCTGTTCCTGACCTGGGAGTCTTCTTCCTGCAGAGGTCAAACAAACTGAATCAGCATTGAGCTAACTGGCCGTGGGTTTTCGAGCCAGATCTGCGAAAATAAATTGCTCCATTGCTCGGTTGAAATGACACACGTTAACTGTTTTTAACAATATTTCTGCAGGGAACATGTATAAATTTTAATGAATTAATTATGTTTAAGCATTTTGAGTATCAGAAAATCATTGAATGTGAGTGACCTGAATTTGAGCACAATTTCAGAACAAACAGAATCAGGGAGTGACAGTGAGGCTCCAGAGAGCAGTGCCTGTTCTGATCTTATCAGAGTTATTTAAACGATTGAAATGGACAAATACCAGACTCCCGCTACAAATAACCAGCTGCAGGGGATTTGGAAAAAGGAGCTACCATCAAAAACTGAGCCACTGGATTGCCACCTGCAGGAAGAGGAATGAATTACAGAAATGAGAGCATGAGGAGGACATTCGGCCCTTCGATCCTGCCCCCCATTCAGCAAGATCGTGGCTGATCTACCTCGACACACTCAGTCTCTTTACCACACACCCTCATTCGCTCACTCTCTCTGTCACACACGCTCTCTCTCACACACGTGCACATACATTCTCTCATGCACTCTCTCTGACAGACACACACTCTCTCTTTCTCTCTCTGTCACACACACACTCACATTCACTCTCTCCCACACAAACTCCCTTTAACACGTGCACACTATCTCCTACACATATACATGCGCTCTTTCTTTCTCACACCTGCACTCTCACACATGCATTCTCTCTCTCTCTCACACAAACACATGCACACACTCTCTCTCTTTTACACACACCCACTCTATATCTCACATACATGCACCCTCTCTGCCACACACACATACCATACTCTCAATTCTCCCCCTCTGTCACATACAGACACATAACACTGTCTCTCACACACACACATCTTCATTCTCTCTCTCTGACGCACACAGAAACACATTCACATTCCCTCACACACACACACACACTGTTCCTCTCACACACGCACTTGCTCTCATTCTTTCGCTCTCTCACGCACACACACTCTCTCTCTGACACACACACTGGCTCTCTCTTTCACACACTCTTTCTCTGTCTCACACAAACTCTCTCTCACGTATTTATACTACATATACTTCATATCACACACACCCCCACACACACTCTCACACATACACAAACACATTCGCTCTCTCTCTCACACACACATGCTCTCTCTCTCAAACACTCTCACACTTATACTCACTATGACACTCTCCCTCTCTCTCACACACACTCACACACACACACTCTTTGTCTGACTGTCTCTCTCTCTTTCTCACACACACACACAAACATTCTCAAACACAGAAGTGGGCTGGAAATGTTAATTTCAGAAAGAAGATCCTTTAAGCTGCAGGCATGTTCATTGTTCCATTTCTGATGCCTTTTTGGGTGAAATGAAATTACACAGGTGACATCACTATATATGTGGAGAATTTCCAAGTGTTGAACCAAACACAAAGAAACAAGAAAAGTGGAGGGATGTGACTGAGACCACGGCCGCCTGGATCCCCAATACTGGTGCACACTTGGTGCAAGATGCCTGCACGGCCCATCCTGGTTTTGCTGTAACCTTCCCCTCCAGCCCCCTCAGTCTGCCTATTCACGCACTGACACGGGTTTCTTAAAGAAAGGCATTGGCATTAAAGCAGCTGGCCAGTGATCTACACTGCTGCCTGACTTTACACAGCCGGTGTTACTGAAAGCTGGTCAATATGGAGAATCAGGATAGGATCGATGGAGAGGAAGAGGAGGAAGTGGAGGTGGTGGAGCTGAATGGAGGAGCCCCCAGCTCGGCTGTGGACAACAGGCAATGGAAAGCTGAGACAGAGCAGAAAATCATCCGGAGAAACAACGCCTTGATGAGCCTCCTGCACCTGGGCACCCTCACTACCCACAATCACTCACCCTCACTCACTCACTCACCCTCACTCACCCTCACTCACACTCACTCACTCACCCTCACTCACACTCATCACTCACTCACCCTCACTCACACTCACTCAATCACCCTCACTCACCCACACTCATTCATTCACCATCACTCAATCTCACTCCTTCACCCACCCTCACTCACCCTCACCCACTCACCCAGCTTTACACACCCTCATTCACTCACCATCAATTACTTTAACCTTCACTCACTCACCCTCACTCACTCATCCTCACTCACCCTCCCGTCCTCACTCACCTACCTTCACTGACACTCAATATCTCATCAACCCGCCCTCACACACCCACTCACCCTCACTCACATACCCACCCTCACATACCCATCAACCCTCACTCAGCCACTCAGCTACTCTCATTCAGTCACCCACCCTCACTCACTAACTCATCCACTCTCACTCACCCACATTCAGACACCTACCCACGCCCACTCAGCACCACCCTCACTCACACCTTCACTCACCCACGCACCCTCACTCACTCAGACACCCACCCTCACTCTGTCACTCAGCCACCCTCACTTTGTCAATCATGCACACGCTCACTCACTCAATCACTTTTCATAAATCGGTGTGTGGGAGGGCGGGAACTGCGGGGAAGAGAGACCTGGACGCGAGGCCTGAGGCCTAGTAGTGCCAGAAAGTGGAGCATGGCTGATGGGAGCGATGTGCTTCGTTGGAAAGCACAGAGAGCCTGGGGGGAAAGGGCAGGGAGGTGGGGGAAATGGCAGAGAGCCGGGGAGGGTTGCGGGTGAAGGGTAGAGAGTCGGGGAAAAGGGCAGGGATCCAGCAGCAAATGCATTGGGATGGGGCAAAGGTCAGCGAGCCAGTGAAAGGGCAGAGAGGTGGGGGGGGGGGGGTGAAGGGCAGAGAGGCAGAGGGATGACCGGGCAGAGAAGCGGGGGATGGTACGGGCAGAGATGCGAGGGGAAATGGCAGAGAGGTGGCAGGTGGAATGGGCAGGAAGGTGAGGCAGAGACCAAGTGAGAAAGGTCAGAGAGCCGGGCAAAAACGCAGAGAGCTGGGGGAGAAAAAGGCAAGAGGTGGGGGCGGGGGGGGGCAGCAGAGAGGTGGGGGGGGG
The DNA here is from genome assembly GCF_017639515.1 of Carcharodon carcharias. Classification (NCBI taxonomy): domain Eukaryota; kingdom Metazoa; phylum Chordata; class Chondrichthyes; order Lamniformes; family Lamnidae; genus Carcharodon; species Carcharodon carcharias. The sequence goes on along the minus strand of NC_054493.1, from coordinate 9,847,608 downwards.
GGGTGGGAAGCACAGAGAGGCGGGAGGGGGAAAGGGCAGAGAGGCGGGAAGGGGAAAGGGCAGAGAGGGGGGGAAGGGCAGAGAGGCGGGAGGGGGAAAGGGCAGAGAGGCGGGAAGGGGAAAGGGCAGAGAGGGGGGGAAGGGCAGAGAGGCGGGAGGGGGAAAGGGCAGAGAGGCGGGAGGGGGAAAGGGCAGAGAGGCGGGAGGGGGAAAGGGCAGAGAGGCGGGAGTGGGAAAGGGCAGAGAGGCGGGAAGGGGAAAGGGCAGAGAGGCGGGAGGGGGAAAGGGCAGAGAGGCGGGAAGGGGAAAGGGCAGAGAGGCGGGAAGGGGAAAGGGCAGAGAGGCGGGAAGGGGAAAGGGCAGAGAGGCGGGAGGGGGAAAGGGCAGAGAGGCAGAGGGGGGAAAGTGCAGAGAGGAGGGGGGAAGGGCAGAGAGGAGAGGGGGTAAGGGCAGAGAGGTGGGGGTAAGGGCAGAGAGGCGGGATGGAGAAAGGACAGAGAGGTGGGAGGGGGAAGGGCAGAGAGCTGGCTGGGGGAAAGGACAGAGAGGCGGGTGGGGGAAAGGGCAGAGAGGCGGGAGGGGGAAGGTGCAGGGAGGAGGCAGAGCAGAGAGGCAGAGGGGGGAAGGACAGAGAGGAGGGTGGGCAGAGAGTCGGAGGGGGAAAGGGCATAGAGGCGGGGGGGAAGAGCAGAGCGGCAGATGGGGAAGGGCAGAGAGGTGACGGAAAGGGCAGAGAGTCGATGGAAAGGGCAGTGAGCTGGGGAAAGGGCAGAGAGGCAGGGGATAAGGGCAGAGAGGCAGGGGGTAAGGGCAGAGATGCAGTAGGGGGAAAGGGCAGAGAGGCGGGGGGGAAGGGCAGAGCGGTGGGTGGGGAAGGGCAGAGAGGTGACGGAAAGGGCAGAGAGTCGATGGAAAGGGCAGTGAGCTGGGAAAGGGCAGAGAGGCAGGGGATAAGGGCAGAGAGGCAGGGGGTAAGGGCAGAGATGCAGTAGGGGGAAAGGGCAGAGAGGCAGGAGGGGGAAAGGGCACAGAGGCGGGAGGGGGAAAGGCCAGAGAGGGAAAGAGCAGAGAGGCAGAGGATGGAAAGGGCAGCGAGCCATGGGAATGGGCAAAGAACCAGTGGAAAAGGTCAGAGAGCCGGGCAAAAGTGCAGAGAGTAGTGGAGTGTGCAGAGAGCTGGGGGAGAAAGGGCAGAGAGATGATGGAGAAAGGGCAGAGAGGCAGGAGGGGGAATGGCAGAGCAGTGGGTGGGGAAGGGCAGAGCGGCAGGGTGGAGAAGCAGGGGGTGGGGCGTGCAGAGAGGCGGGAGGGGTAAAGGGCAGAGAGATGGGTGGGGGAAAGGGCAGGGAGGCGGAAGAGCGGAGAGGCAGAGGGGGGAAAGGACAGAGAGGTGGAGGACGGGAAAGGGCTGAGGGGGAAATGTCAGCGAGCCAGGGGACAGGTCAGTGAGCCAATGGAATGGGTCAGAGAGCTGGGCAAAAGTGAATAGAGCCGTGGAGTAAGTGCAGAGAGCTGAGGACAAAGGGCAGAGAGCTTGGGGAGAAAGGGCAGAGAGGCGGGGGAGAAAGGGCAGAGAGGTGGAGGGTAAAGAGCAGAGAGACGGAGGGTGGGGGAAGGGCTGAGAGGCAGTCTATAGTGGGGAGAGCTGGGCAAAAGTAGTTGCGAGTGGAGGCACCAGATGCCCTGGGCTCCACTCTCTCTAACTCTCTCTCTATCTCTCCCTCATTGTCTCTCCCCGTCCTGAAATCCTTTCCATTCCCGGGGAAAGGCTCTCACCTGCATGCCAGTTAGCTTAACATCTGTCTGAGCGAAAATGCTGGAATCGATTATTCAGGAATCTATCACGGGTCACTTAGAAAATTCAAATGCAATTATAGAAACCCGTCATGATTTTGTGAAAGGGAAATCATGTTTGGCTGACTTATTTGAGGTCCTTCGAGGAAGTAACAAGGAACATGAATAAAGGAGAACCTGTGGGTGTGCTGCCCTTGGGCTACCAGAAGGCATTTGACAAAGTGGCACATCAAAGGTTACTGCACAAAATAATGGTGTCAGCAGTAACATTTCAGCATGGGTAGAAGTTTGGTTAGCTAACAGGAAACAGAGAGCAGGGATAAATTGGTTATTTTAGGTTGGCAAGTTGTGACAAATGGAGTTCCACAGGGATCATTGCTGCAGCCTCAACTATTTACAATTTATATCAATGACTTGAATGAAAGGACTGAATGAATTTGCTAAGTTTGCTGATGACACAAAGATAGATAGGAAAGTAAATGGTGAAGAGAGGATAAAGGTCAGCAAAGGGATATCGATAGGTTAAGTGAGTGGGCAAAAAAGATGACAGATGGAGTATAATGTGGGAAAATATAAACTTGTCCACTTTGGCAGGAAGAATACAAAAGCAGCATATTATTGAAAGGGAGAGAGATGGCAGAACCCTGAGGTACAGAGGGATGTGGATCCCTTCGTGCATGAATCACAAAAAGTTATAATACAGGAACAGCAAGTGATGAGGAAGGCAAAGGGAATGTTGGCATTTATTACAAGGGGAACAGAATATAATGGAAGGATATTTTGCTACAGTTTAACGGGGTGGCGATGAGACCTCGTCTGAATTACTGTGTACAGATTTGGTCTCATTTAAGAAAGGATATAAAAGCATTAGAAGCTGTTCAGAGAATGTTCATTCACATGATACTGGGAGGTGTCGTCGGTTATCTTATGAGGAAAGTGTGGATAGGCTGGGCCTGTATCTATTGGAGTTTAGAAAAATGAGAACTGATTTTATTGAAACATATAAGATCCTGGGGGAAAATGACAGGGTGGATGCTGAAAGGTTGTTTCCGCTTGTGGGAGAGACTAACGATAGGCAACACAGTTTAAAAATAGGTCTCCCATTCTGGCGGAAATGAGGAGATTTTATATTTTTCTCAAAGGGTAGTGAAAGTTTGGAACTGTCTTTCCCAGAGAGCGATGGAGGAGGAGTCATTAATATTTCAAGGCAGAGGTAGAGAGATTCTTCATTGACAAGTGAGTCAAAGGTTAGCGGAGAGTAGGCGGGAATGTGGAGTTCAAGCCACAATCAGATCAGCTATGATCGGTGGTGAATGGTGGAGGAGGCCCCAGAGGCCGAATGGCCTACTCCTGCTACTGATCCACATGTTCACATGTACATACGATTGGAAAATGTCATACTTACTGTCACTGGTATTCAATTTAGGGTTCTATGGTCACTATTAAGGTGCCATTGCAAAGGTACCTTCGGAGGGTCGTTGCTATTCTTTGTTTTGGGGATCATGGAGCGGGGAGTAAATTTGAACATAGCCAATTTCCAAAATGCAATGATATAAATGACGAGACAAATTCTCTGTCACCAAGTGCTGTTGATTGAGAAATAAATGGTGCCGAAATAATGGGGAAGATGCTCTGCTCTTCCATTTTAATCCACTGAAAGGTACGTCATTCAGATGACATCAAAATGTTCTCTTTTAGTAATGGGATAGAAGCGGAAAAAGAGGTGTGGGTTTCTAAAGAGGGAACCGACAGGCGAGGATCACCAAATGATGGAAATAATAAATGATCAAATGTGGATGTGGGTTTTAGTTGGAATATATTTGGATATGTTTATAGTTATAGTTTAATTTCGAGTTGTTTGGTTACTTAATGATCACAAATCACAGAGTCTAACTTGTTCAATCGGCCATTCTTTCCCAGTGACACCGTCTTCGCCCACTCTCTACAGCCTGGTCTCCTCCTGTCAGCAACACAACACCGATGGCTCCGTCACCTACGGCTGTTTGGCGATGGACTACTCCCCAGAAATCACCAGCTTGACCTGGAAGAAAGATGGGCAGCAGATTACCACTGGATTCAAGACTTACCCGTCAGTGAGAAACCAGAAGGGAACCTACACCCTGAGCAGTCAGTTAACCCTCACCGAGTCAGAGGGGGAATGCAGCAAAATCAAGTGTGAGGTTCGACACAGCGTCTCAGACAAGAGCGTTGAAATGCCATGTAAGTGTTGGGGAACCTGTGAGAAACAGAAAGGCTGTGATTAACTTGTATAGGGCTTTGATTATAATACATTTATAGTGCTCTGCATAGTTCTGATCCCTGGAAAGTCCAGGTTAGTGTCCATTGACTGCAAAGAACCTGTTAAAATATAAGAACTCATTGTATCTGTTATCAATTTCTTCTGCAAGAAATGGCTAACCTGTGTTTTTGAAGGTGCTGGACCTGACATCTTATCTCCAACTGTTCTCCTCACCGTGAGTTCCAAGGAAGAAATCACAACCAACAAATTTGCAACCGCCGTCTGTTCAATCATCGATTTCCGTCCGAAGCCAATCACTGTGAAGTGGCTGAAAAATGGACAAACCATGAATTCAGGAATTATCACCCCTCCCGCCTTTGAAGTGAACGGGAACTTCTCGGCAACCAGTCGGCTGAAAGTCTCCGCTCGGGAATGGTTCAGCGACGCAGTCTATACCTGTCAGGTCACTCACCAAGGGGTCACCCAAAGTCGAAACGCCACCAAGTGTGAGGGTAAGAAATATAAACCGTGGAAGCAATCGAGCATTCTGCACTCCGATGTTAATCAAATCAGGAATTTATTGGAGTTAGTAGAAAGCACGGAACAACTTCTAATTTACTATCATATAGTTGGTGTTTCATTCCGATGTAAGGGCTGCATTCGGATTGTTCACCATTCAGGATTTTATCACATCGCGTCTCTGCATTGATGTCACAGATTGAGTGAGGTGGACTTGATATCAGCTTTACCTTGAGTCAGCTGATCATATTTGGAGAGGCAGAAGGTGTCTGGAACCCTTCACTGGTAACAGCTTCGATATAGAGTGTTGGAAAGTGCTATTTATAAAACAGCTTTTAGTCCTGTATTCCAGGGCCCAGGAATGATACATTTGTATTGGGACTGGGGCAACGCAGATTCATGAGAATATTACCGGGGCTGAACGACTTAAATTATGAGAACAATGTACACAGACCAAGCTGGTTTTCCATTGTGTAAAGAAGATTAAAAACGACAGTTAGATGTTGATATGTCCAAGGTGATTTATTCTCCTTCAGGGAGTGACAGCTGAATACTGCTCTCCTGCTCCTGAAGGTGAAACTTTGGTTGATTTTCATTTCTGTCTCACAGGTGATCACCACTGCCACAACGATCCCACAATTACTCTATTGCCACCTCCAATAGAACAAGTCTTACTGGAAGCGACCGTGACCTTAACCTGCATCGTTTCTAATGCTCCTTATGGAGTCCTCGTGTCCTGGACCGAGGAGAAGAAGCCTTTGAAATCAGAAATCGCCGTCCAACCAGGAGAGGATCCCAACAGCGTGGTCAGCAACGTAAACATCTCAACACAAGCCTGGCTGAGTGGGGCTGAGTTCTACTGCGTGGTGAGCCATCAGGATCTGCCGACTCCCTTAAGAAGTTCCATCCACAAGGAACCAGGTGAGCGGTGAGATTGAAGCAATAAGTTGTTTGAAGTGTCTATTTCCAGTGTAAGTGTAAGGATCAATATTTACTATTCATTGTATTCATGGTCTACTCTGATTAGCAATTTCGCCAACTAAACGCCCTGGGCCTGTGGACTTTCAGGGGGAAATTGATAAGTAGATGAATGAACAATGAATTGAAGGTTGTGCCATTGGGTTTAGATGAAGCAAGATGGGAGGAGCCTGGTGCGAAGCTAAAACACCAACATGGACCAGTTGGGCAGAATGGCCTGTTTCTGTGCTGTAAACTTTGAGAAACTTTCTCGTCCAACCCCAGGGAAAAGGATTGTGCCACCTCTGCTCCGAGCTGGAAAGCCGGACAGATCCCAAAGTATTTTATTTATTAATTCATGGGATGTGGGCGTCGCTGGCTGGGCCAGAGTTATTGCCCATCCCTAATTGCCCTTGACAAGGTGGTGGTGAGCTGCCTTCTTGAATCGCTGCAGTCCATGTGGTGTAGATACACCCACAGTGCTGTTAGGGAGGGAGATCCAGGATTTTGATTCAGCTATAGTGAAGAATCGGTGATATATTTCCTAGAAGTGGATAATGAAAAGCCTTAATATTCATCACAAAACACGTTTCTCTCACATCTAACCAGCCGTTTCATTGTCTATGAAAGTATGCAGCTTATTGACATTTATTGTACATTTTCTGCAGTTAAAGACCCGCGGGAACCGTCCGTGTCTGTCCTCCTGCCCTCGGCAGAAGATGTCTCCGCTCAGAGGTCCGTCTCCCTCAGCTGCTTAGTGAGAGGTTTCTCCCCCCGAGAGATCTTCGTCAAGTGGACCGTCAATGACAAGCCGGTGGCTCCCGGAAACTACAAGAACACCGAAGTAGTGGCAGAGAACGGCAATCGCTCCTTCTTCATGTACAGCCTGTTATCCATTGCAGCGGAGGAGTGGGCCAGCGGCGCTTCTTACTCCTGTGTGGTGGGACATGAAGCGATCCCCTTGAAGATCATCAACAGAACGGTTGATAAATCCAGCGGTAAACCGAGTTTTGTGAACATTTCCCTTGCACTGATGGACACCGTTAATTCATGTCAATGAGAATCTCTCGGTTCCATTTCAAACTACAATAAAAAATAATAAAGTCCTTTTCTCCAATCGTGATTTAAATACACAATCGTTTAATTAATGTTGTTTTCCACTTTTGATCATTTTAGACGTGTTTTGTTAAAATCGGATACTCACAGGGCTCAGAGCCAAGTCTTGTACATCCAGTGCTCCCAGCTCAGATACACCCTGGGTTAGAGACAGAGTAAAGTTCATTCATTACAGAATTCTGCAAAATAACTTCACCAGCTCTCCTCCCGCTGAGGAGAAATCTGACAATTTCTCATTTCTGATAAACAAACACAGCACATTTAGATCTCGGTGTTCCTGCCTCTCTTGTCGTCCATCCCTTTAAAATGGATGTCAGCTTTAAGCTTCTGCACCACACTCACTGGGAACTGAAATGAGGGTCACACAGAAATATGTCCCAACAATCCCCCACCAGAGAGAGGGGGGAGGGAAATTGTTACCCCACTGCACCTCCACCTCCCCAACAGAGAGAGGGGGAGTGGAAATTGTTAACCCACTGTACCTCCACCTCCTCAACAGAGAGAGGGGGAGTGGAAATTGCTAACCCACTGTACCCCGACTTCTCCAAAAGAGAGAGGGGAGGGGAAATTGTTAACCCACTGTACCTCGACTTCTCCAACAGAGAGAGGGGAGGGGAAATTGTTAACCCAATGTACCCCCACTTCCCCAACAGAGAGAGGGGAAGGGGACATTGTTAAACCACTGCACCTTCACTTCCACAACAACAGGTGGGGGGGGGGGAATTATTTAACCACTGTACCCCCATTTTCCCAACAGAGAGAGGGGAAGGTAAACTGGTAACCCACTGTACCCCCACTTACCCGGCAGAGAAAACTGAAAGGAAAATTTTAAGCCAATTTTACCTACACTTGCTAAACAAAAAGACGAGGAAGGTCATCAGGTTAACCCAGTGTGTCTCCACCTTCTCAGCAGAGAGAACCGAAAGGGAAATTGCTTAGACAACCAGACAGCGCAAAACTATTAACTCACTGGACCCTCAGGCCCCGAGCAGAGAATCTGGAAGGGAATGGGTCTCTACTATAAAGACTCAGTTACCAACAGTCCAAGTCAGCTTCTAGCTTACTGGCCACAGATTTTAAACTCCCATCATGCTTTGGATGTTGTAAAAACATCTATTTATGCAACATAACTTGAAGATGTTTTAACACTCTTGTCCCTGTTAAGCTTATGCTAAGATTGATTTCCCATCATCCAAATCTAAACTGGTGATTGAATCCTCCTTGGGTTGTTCAAGGTTCTGTCCCTGAATTTTTATTAGGCACATGGTTGATTGTTTGCATTCGTTCATCTGATATCACCTTGCATCTCACAGACAACATGTTTATACACAGAACATTGAAAATATTCACCAAATTTTTCACCATCAAGGTCAGACTCGATCATTGGTACCTGGTGAAATTTGGAAAAATAGTAAAAATACACACAACTGATACAAATGGACAGACACAAACATGCGTACACACACACATAGGCACAGACACACAGACACAAACACACACAGGTACAAGCAGACACATGTACACCCACACATGCGCACCCACACAAACACAGGCAGACACATATAGACAGACACACACGCACAAACACACACATTCACAAATACACACACACAATCACACACATACAGAAATACACACATAGACACACTCGCTCACACACATATACACAATCACACACACACAAACAGATAAAACCAGACAAGCAGACTCATACAAGGATACAAAGCACAAATGTAACTTTTAGCATATGCATTATCACACGTTCACAATGACAGAAATACAGACAGAAAGACACACACTATCGTACACATTAAAACAATGCATGGACATACATTAACACATGCACACACATGAGCAGACGACACCCAGATACAAAAACACAGAGGAACCGACTAACACATTCACAGACACCCATGTGGACACAAACATGAACATACTCATACACACTAGAACACAAAAAACACACGTTGGTACATATGAAAACATAAACACGCATTGATACATAATTCTAAATATCGATCAACACACAAATGCACACATTAAAAACTATCTCTCTCTCTCGCTGTGTCATACACACACACACACACACACACACATATACACACACACAGACTCTGTGACACAGACATTAATATGCTGACACACAGTGGAGCACAAAAAGAAACATTAACACTCATATTAGCAGGCAGGAACGCGTAAACACACATTAACACAGACAGTAATAAGTCAACATAGACATCATTACACAAACACGCACAATAACACACTCATACATACACATTGGCAGAAAAACCAAATATACGTACAGACGCAGACACAAAAATACACAAATCAGCACTCATTGGCACATGAACACACACATTAACACCTATGGACACACAATCAACCAGTAATGCAAAGTGCGAGATACTCATGCAGACACACACAAAAGCTAAAGCACAACACAGAGGCCAGGCTATTGAATAAAGTATAATTCAAATGTACTTTTTTTAATGGGCATATCCTCCGGCAATTGTCTCTATTACATAATAACCCAATAAACACACTGAAACAATGCTCTTACTGAGAAACTGATTTAAATTAATGATGCACCAAACATTCCCATATCACAAATAGACAAACAAGATGGGAACTCACATCCGAGCTTTTAAAAAGCAACGTTCACAGTTTCCAAATAAGTAGCTCAGTGAATCTTTCCCGATACCCATCATAATATTCTCCAATAATAGATCATACGAAATTGTTCGAAAATAACCTGATACTGGAGAAAATTTGCAATTTTTTCCGACATGGACTGTACAAAGATTGTAAAGGCAGAACAGCTGTGGAGATAGTTACAGAGATGGGTTACTGAGTGTCCCTTAATAGTAGATATACATTGAACATTGAATACATTAATAACTTATGAAAGAGTAAAGGAATTTTTTAAAAATGATACCCTAGATTAATAAACAATCTAATTATATTTCCTCGGCTATACCCCCATAGATTCCACAGACCGCATCTGGATTGAAGACTCTGAGGATGATAACGGCAACATCTGGACAACCGCTTCCACATTCATCATCCTATTCTTCCTGAGCATTTTCTACAGCACTGCCGTCACTCTGGCGAAGGTGAGAAGATTCAATCCACTCACACTTCAAACTGACAGAAGCGGTTTGAAAAATCTCTCAATGTTTCATTGATTAGAACTCTAACATAAATGTCCCAGATTATAAACATCTGCTTCATTATTTCATCCTCTTTTACAGATCAAGTGACCGATTGAATTTTGGACACCATAGATTTTCCTCAGCTCTTTACTGAGACCTCTGTATTCCGAATTTAAAATATATCCTCTCGGTGACTGTAAAAATGAAATACCTTCAGTTTATGTTTCCGAATTTGTAACTGAGACAATTATGAACGGTATTTCCGTTTCTCTGTTTCAAATGTGCGAGATAATTATGATTCATTGCAACAGCAGCTTATAATTTCCCAGTAGTTTGAATTCCCTGTGTAAATAAGTAACTTTTCTCATTCCTCATTCACAATTAATCCCTTCCCTTTATATTGAGCTCCTGTTTTCTCTTTCTGGTGTCTGTTACAGTTGTACACACAGTTGGCAGCTCAGAGCGAATGTTCTCTGTTCTCAATGTGACTCTCAGTGATTATATTCACTTCAGTTAACTTTAAAATAAACTTTTCTGTAAAATGTTCCCTGAAATTGTTAATAAATCATGAATGTGAAACGAACTGACTTTGCTGAACTCCTTTCTCTCAGACCCATCGACATCGCTCCATTTTCCCTATTACACTGTTTTCCCCCCTTTCCCAGGCAGGCATTTTTAACCAGTCTTGTCTGGGATCTGAAACAAAAACAGAAAATGTAGGAAAAACTCAGCAGGTCTCACAGCATCTGTGGAGACAAAAAACGGAGTTTACGTTTCGAGTCCTCATGACTTCTTCAGAGCCCGAGATCCTTCAGTGAAAGAGTCATCGCGCCACCCAGCGACCCATCGGTGTTAATACACCTTTACCTCTGCCTTTTTATGGCAAATTCCAGAGGCAGAATGATTGCACAGCGAGGAGAATCTCGGTGATTTCACTCATACTCAGGCCTGTCACAGTCACATGTCAGGTAATTGTAAACAGCAGGGGCTGTTCATCAGAGGCCCATACAGGACAGTATATGGAGGATGAAAGTTTCCTTTACACTGTCCCATTAATCACTCCCAGCGTCGGTGCAGCAGGGTTTAGATAGAGAGAAAAAGTTTTGTTTTTCCCTCTTTATCCTTTCATGAGATATGGGTGTCGCTGGCAAGGCTGCTCTGAACAGTCCACCTTCCGAGGCCATTTCAGAGGGCAGTTAACTGTCAACCGCATTGCCGTGGACCTGGAATCACATGTCGGCCAGGTCAGATGAGGATGACAGATTTCCTCGAAAGGACTTGAGTGCAGCAGATGGGTTTTTACGACAATCGGTGATAGTTGTCATGGTCACCATCACTGAGGCCAGTTTTCAATTCCAGATTTTATTAATTGAACTCACATTCCAGCAGCTGCCATGTTGGGATTTGAACCCCAGCCCCGAGAGCATTCGCCTGGACTCTCTCTACCTTGTCCGATTAAACACTCACAAGGCAGAACGTCACAGGCCACCTTCTCAAGTCTATTAGGGATGGGCAATAAATGCTGGCCCAGACAGCCACGCCCACATCGCATAAACGAATAACAAAAAATACATATATACTACAGACGGTACAGTTGATACAAACCATTGGATGATTCCTAGAGACTAGGGCCGATCTGACACAGAAACATTATCGAAGAGTAATTCTGCAAAATTATTACTACAGTTTGGGGCTTATCAGGGACACCAGGGAGCACAAATCGTGGAAATTCCCAGGCCCTGCGGCCTGCCTGACGCAACAAACAAATGAACTCACTAAGCATCGCCCCAGGGATCCTCTCTTCCTGTTCCATTCCATCTGACACCATTCTCCTGGACTCACTGAGCATCACCCCAGGGATCCTCTCTCCCTGCTCCATTCCCTCTGATACCATCCTCCTGAACTCACTGAACATCACCCCAGGGATCCTCTCTCCCTGCTTCATTCCCTCTGATACCATCCTCCTGAACTCACTGAACATCGCCCCAGGGATCCTCCCTTCCTGCTCCATTCCCTCTGATACCAGCTCTGATGGGAAGCTTCAACTCTCACTCCACTGATTCTGGCAGAGGCTGTTATGCATTTTCAGTTTTAAACCAATAAAAAGAACTCTCTGCTTAAGCAGTGTGACATGAGCAAAGAACCCTCATTCCCAAACCAGAAATGTAATCCGGGCCGCGGCGTTGAAAGGGCTGAATTCTAACCACATGGTCACCAGGGATGTTATCCTTGTGTTTTGATAAATGATACTTTTGCCTTTTTTTTTCATTTCAGGCTGCTTTATCCAGAGACAAAATGGCCTATTCAGCCAACTAAACAACCATTGCCATTGGCTGGAACATGAAATTGACAGTGTGGTGAAATAGTGTCAAAAGCTGTGAATTGCAAAATTCAATTTCCAAAACCCACCAATCTAATCGCTGCGGCTCCTGTGCAACATGCAAGGCAACACACGACAGACATTCATCACAGTAAGTAATTGACCGACATAAAAGTTTTCCACTTTCATGTTACATCTTCTAACTCCTAACCTCCACCTCAGTCATTTCCAGTTCTATTTAATACCCACGTGGAACTTTAACTCTGCTCCTCGTTCCACGGATTTTGGCCGACTTGCTATTCATTTTATATTATAATAAAGCCAGGAATTTGTGCTGTAATAAAAACAGGGGGCGCTGAAGTTCCCAGCAGGTCTGGCAGCATCTGTGGAGACAGAAACAGGTTGAATGTTTTCAGGCCATATGGCTCTTCTTCAGAACTGAAGGGAGATAGAAATGTGATGGGTTTTATGCTGCTGACGGGGTGGGGTGGGGGTGGGGGGGGCGGTTAAGAAAATGAAGCAAAAATGTTCAGGGATAGGTTGGAGATCTGGAGAGATTAAATGACAAAGATATCATGGAACACAAGTCAAAGGCAAAGGGAATGATATTATTAATTATGAAAGCAGGTGTTAATATTTAGACAAAGGTCAGCACTGACTGGAAGCAAAATAGCAGAATGTGTTAATAGCAGAAAAAGGGTCGGCGCTGTCTGAAAGCAAAACATGAGAACAAGATGCAAACTGGCACTTGGGGGGTTGGGAGGCTGCAGGGAAATTAAAATGGAGGATGGAGTTCATGGTGTGAATCTGTTGACCTCAATGTTGAGTCCAGAAGGCTGTAGAGTGCCTATTGAGAAGATGAGGTGCTGTTCCTCCAGTTTGCATTGAGCTTCACTGGATCATTGTAGAAAGCCGAGGACAGAAATGTGAGTGTGAGCGAGATGGTGACAGGTAGGTCTGGGTTATGCTTGTGGACTGAGTGAAAGTTTTCCACAAAGCGGACAGTCAGTCTGTGTTTACTCTCCCCAGTGTAGAGGAGACCATATTGAGGGCAGTGAATGCAACAGCCTGAATTGCATGAAGTGCAAATAAATCTCTGCTTCATCTGGAAGGAGAGTTTGGGACCTTGGAGGGAGGCAGGAGGAGGTAAAGGGGCAGGTGTTACACCTCCTGCAATTGCATGGGAAGGTGCCGTGGGAAGGGGATGAGATGTTGGGGGTGATAGTGTTTTTTGGATCAGAAATTGGTTTCTGGTTGTGATATTTTGCACAACAGCGAGACCGGGAATCAAACCTGGGCGATGAAAGCACCGAATCCTAACCACCAGGTCACCAGGGTGCTTGTGAATCATCCTGTTTAGAGAATTCAGCTGTCAACCAGAACATTGGTGGTTTGACACCATCTAGGGCCAGTACATTCTCTCTATTCCTGCTTCTACTTATATTACAGACACAGTTCTGCTTTTAGTCCTTTGGTTACAAGGAAATGTTGCCCTAACTTTTCCAGCCCTGCTGTTATCCAGTAAGTTCCCAGGCAAATAGTTATATGAATTTTTATTTCAAAGAAAATTAGATAAATTAGAGCAAACATGTGCATAACATCCAACTCGTTGGGTTCAAAGCAACAAATATAAATTGATACAGAAACAAAAATAGCTGGAAAAACTCAGCGGGTCTGACAGCATCTGCGGAGAGGAACACAGTTGACGTTTCGAGCCGGATGACTCTTTGAATAGACTCTCAAATAGAAATTGATTCTGTGATTGCACATATAGAACTGGAACACATCATCGCACCGAGTGAATCCGTTGTCTGTTTACATGTTGCTCAGTGAAAATTTCAATCATCCTTGACTTTGTGGCATTCGGGTACTGAATCGGTAAGCAGTCTATACTCAAAGGGCATGTGAACATATGAATTAGGAGCAGGATTAGGCCACTCAGCCCTTCAAGCCTGTTCCGCCATTTAATAAGATCATGGCTGATCTGTTTCTAACTTCCCACCAATCCCCACGAATCTTTCAGCCTCTTGTTAAATATACCTATCTCTGCCTTAAAAAGATTCAAAGACTCTGCTTCCACTTACGACACTCTGAGAGAAAAAGAATTCTCTCATCTCTGTCTTAAATGAGCGAACCCCAATTTTTAAACAGTGACACCTAGTTCCAGATTCTCCCACAAGAGAAAAGATCCTCTTCACACCCACCCTGTCAAAACCCCTCAGGATCTGAAAGATTTCGATCAAGTCACCTCTTATCTTTCTAAACTCCAGCGGATACAGGCCTAGCTTGTCCACCCTTTCCTCATAAGACAGCCCGCCTATCCGTGATATTAGTCCAGTAAGCCTTCCCTGAATGACTTCTAACGCATTTACATCTTTCCTTAAATAAGGAGGCCAACACTCTCCACAGCACTCCAGATATGGTCACACCGGTGTCCTGTACAACTGAACCATAACCTCCTTACTTCAATTCCCCTCACAGTGAATGATAACGTTCAATCCTAATTACTTGTTGTGCCTAAATAGTTCCGCTTTTTTATCAAATTTTTTCAGACCTCCTGAATAGCTATGCACATGTGGAAATTATTCTCTCATGTTCCATCCCTGTTACCCTGACGTGTCTAAATCTCTTCACAGCCGATATACTCCTCTGTATCCTCCTCACAGCTTACATTTGCATCGTTTTCATCAGCTAAGTTTTGTCTACATGCGCCAGCGAGGGTCGAACTCAGCACCTGGTTTGGTAAATCCACTGTTTTAATCACTGGGTTGCCCCAACGAAGTAAAGGTCCTCTTGCAACTTTTAAAACTACTATTATTCTCTGTACCATTTACCATGAAGACACATAACTAAAGTGAGTAAAGTTTACGATGGTAAAAATGCATTTATCCCCCTCAGGGAACTAAACCACATTGACACACGCAGAGGAACACACACACACACACCGATAGTGACAGCTGTCTAAGGAAAGAAAAATGTCCAGAAAGCAAGGATGTCACCAGATTGGCTCCGTTTTTGTTCCATTTCCAACTGCAAATTTGGTGAATGCCTGCGGATGAACGGAAATGAAAAATACCGGGAAGCGTTTGAAATATTTTTTTAATAGATAATTAATTCTGTAACTCATTCTTAAAGCAGGAACAGTGAGAAATGTAAACTACTAAATGTAGTTTGCAGGTTCAATATGTAGGATTTGAACTTGTATCAGGGAACATAAAATGGTTTCAAGCCCATTACATAAGCAACTCAGCTCCATCCATTGCTGCCATCTACCTTTTAATGCTTTGTACATAAAGCGACAGAGTGGTTACAGCTGAGAATGAAGACATGTAGCCCCATATATTCCTGGCTGCCCTGCAATTTCTGCTGTCTCTCCTCGATCTTTCCTCCAGAATGGAGCACTGTACACCGAACACGCACAGGAACACACGTGATTGAGGTGTACAAAATTATATGGGGTATAGGTAGGGTAGACAGGAAGGAACTTTTCCCCTTAGTGGAGGGATCAATAACCAGGGGGCGTAGATTTAAGATAAGGGGCAAAAGGTTTAGAGGGGATGCAAGGAAGAATTTTTTCACCCAGAGGGTGGTGGGAATCTGGAACTCACTGCCTGAAAGAGTGGTAGAGCCAGAAACCCTCAAAACGTTAAAGAAGTATTTGTATGTGCACTTGCGATGCCATGGTATACAAGGCTATGGGCCTAGTGCTGGAAAATGGGATTAGAATATTTAGGCACTTGTTTGACGGGCGCAGACTCGATGGGCCGAAGGGCCTTTTTCTGTACTATGGGCCTCTATGACTCTATAACTGAAGGGTTTGGCAAAATTGATTGAAAATATGAACCGTCTGAAACTCTGACAATGGAGATATTTGAACCCACGCTTCCACAAAAAGTAGAACCTAACTCCAGCATCTTGGACCACTCGGCCACGCAACCGCTAGTGTCAAAAATTGTCCTTGCCATGACTGAAATTTTCAATCACTCTCCACGTTGTAACATTCAGTAACTGAACGGTCTCCACTGAAAAAACATACAGAAAGAAGCATTCTCCTCTTGCATCTTTCCAACCTGCTTTTTCTTTCTGAGCCTTTTTAATGTAAAGCTACACAACTAATGTGAGTGAAGTTTGCGATGGTAAAAATGGGTCCATCCCCTCATGGAACCGAACCGCTTTGATACATTCCTGATCCGAACCACTCGTTGTGCAACATAGAAGCCCCTTTAAAACTGTAACTATTATTTTCAGTTTCCTCTCCTCTCCGACCAAAATGAATCACTTCACACTTCCAGACATTAAATTTCAGCTGCCACTTGTCCATCCAAATGGATTTGTTGAAGGGCCCGAAAGGAGAACCGACTCAAACTGGGAATGAAAGAGTGAGAATGAAAGAAGAGAGGTGACGGGTTTTGTAGATCCCGGGGGAAAGAGATTCCAGGATCAGTTCATTGTGACAGTTCACACAGCAACAAGGAAACAATATTCCCTGATGAGGGCCAAACCCGGGCGGCAGGAGCGGGAGCGCCAAATAACAGCCTGTTTAGTTAAAACATAGAAGACTTGTTCAGCCAATAACTGCATCGAGTGTGTTCGACATGAACATGAAGTGAACAGTGAGGGGAAATTGTGCCACAAGCTGCGGTTGTACAACGTTCAATTTCCAAACCCACCAACAGAATCAATGTGGCTCCTCTGAAACTTTCAAGGCAAATATTGATCCTTTATCAGATGCCGTTCCCAGAACTGTACACAGTCCTCCAGGTGTGACCTAACCAGGGCTTTGTATAGCTGCAGCAAACATTTCCCTCTTTTCTATAACAGTCTCTGTAACAGATTGTACAGCAAGAGGAATTAGATTGTATAAGGCGACTGAGAAAAACGAGGACATGCTTGATCTGAATCAATCTCTTTGGAAAGTTCGGCATGAAATCAGCTGCATAAATACATTTATGGTTCAAAAACTATATCGGAATCTAAAGTCCAACTCCTGATGTCATTGGGTCAGGGAAACTTTGTTGATGATCACACAGTGCGCATGGGCACTGCAGAAACTCCTGCACCTCTTTCAATATTGTTCCATAACTTTCATAAGCTCCATGAAATCTCTGTTTAACCTCCTTTATTCTAAAGAGAACAATCGCGGCCTCTATAATCTCTCCACAAAGCTGAGTTTCCTCATCTATGGACATGATGCAAGGTGGAAAATTGCAATGATATTTTAGAAAATATTGCCAGCTAGCAGTTGGGAAGATGGAAAAGGAACCAAAGCAAAAAACCCAGTCTCCAGCTTTGCGAAGCTTTCGAAATTCTTTGGGAACCGGGATCAGAGGAGAACGAAGGGCAAACTGTCCGACTGACCGTTCAAGGTACCGTTCCCTTCTTTAAGGCACTGGAACGTTGACTCTGATGTTATCATTGAAATTAACTGATCTGAGACATGGAAAGGATTCTCCTCACTGCACATCAGCAATTCAAGCCGAATATTGGTTTCGGGACAATCAGACCACTTGGTGACAGACAAGGCACCAAAAGAATCGAAGGGAGACTGTAGGAGAACTGGTTCCAGGTGACATGGATGTGTCTGCAGTGGGTGGGATCAGACTGTTTCCATATATCCAAATCAATGCCTCACCCTTTATTTTGGAAAAGTAAAACTCGTAGAGAACAATGATCATTCTGATAGCCGCATCTGAACCTTTAAGTACATATCTTGCGACTTTTTCTGTGGTGCAATTGGTCAGCGTGTTCGGCTGTTAGCCGGAAGGTTGGTGATTCGAGCGAGACCACCCGCCGTCGAAGCTTTCACTGTTTGTCAGCCCATCACATTCATCACCCCACAACTCTGGGTTGTCAAGGTGCATATTGGCTTCAAGAAAATAATCCACAATCGAGGCACATGTTTCTGTTATTCAGTGATCCCACACAAACAGTCGCTTTCTTATGAATATTTCAAATGTAAAGAGAAAATGATCAGACCTGCCATGTACCTATATCTAATCCATTGGAAAGATATGAAGTTATGAGATTCAAACAAACCCATCAGTGATTCTCTCTTCTTCAGCTCCACAGTGAGTGGGACAGGGAAGGGCGGGGAAGCAGCAATATTCCGGCCCCACACTCTCCAATCACCCGCTGCCAGCAGAAAGCAGCGACTGCAGCTTCAATCAACGGATTACTGTCCATCCCTGGGATGCAAGATACTCCAACACGGGCTAAACTTCCCAATACACTGAGCACAAGCTCAGGGAAAGGCAGGTAAATTATATCCCGTTCACTAAGCCTCCGAGCACCATTTACAAAATACCCTAGTGAGGGAGTCACAAATAAAAACAACAACAACTTTCTAAATCTTTTCACTGTGAAATTCCATCTTTTTATTTAAAAACTGACAGTTGTGCATCTGAAAATGAGCACCATGGGATTTGTGTTACTGATGACTTGTTTTCCATTGTTTGTCTGTCAGGTTTGCAACTCAATTTGTGTTGGAGATTGAAGCGAATCTGATTTCAGAACGAGGTCACAAAGCAAGTAAATATTAAACCCAGGAACACATCCTGAGGAAAATAGATCGCAATGTTTGGTAGGAGGTGCAGCTAAGAAATGGAATCTGTGAATAAAGTTATTGATGATTGATGGGAAAGCATTGGACCCTTGGGCTTCTGGTAGTCAATTCCCTTCTCTCCCATTGCATTCAGACAGTTAACTTGCTGTGATGTTTTCCCTTCCCACACTCAGAGCAGGTTAGAGGCCTCTCTCCAGTGTGAACTTGCTGGTGTCTCAGCCAATGGATGCATGAGTGAATGAATCCCTTCCCACACATGGAGCAGGTTAATAACTTCCCACCAGTGTGACTGCATTGGTGAGTTTCCAGCTAAGATCGGTGGCTCAGTCCTTCCTCACATTCCCCACATTTCCACAGATTCTCGTCAGTGTAACCGCGGTTGTATTTCGACAGGCCAGATGATCCCGTGAATCCTCGTCCACACACAGGACACGTGTACAGTTTCTCCCCACTGTAAACGGTGCTTTTTCCTTCCATGTTCGAACTCTGATGATATTCAGGCTACGATAAATTGGGCAACTCAGTCAGATCCTAGTGTGATGTTTGGTTTGAGTTTCCTGACTGCAAATTTTCCCCGCCTAATACCCTGTGAGGGGGAGATAAAGATGGAAACAGAGAGAGAAAATGAGGGAAATATGCAAAAGGAGAGACAGAGAATGACGTGAGAGGGTAAGGTTCAGAGAGAGAGAGAGATAGAGAGAGAGAGGGACAGAGAAAGAGAGAGAGAGAGAGAGAGAGAGGTGAGAGTGGCAGGGGTGAAAGAGAGGGATTTCATATCAACTTGACCAGAACTTTGACAGAACGTCCCAAACCCTGAATCTACACCATCTAGAAGGAGCAAAGTAACAGGTGTATGCAAACGCACACACCATCCTGACATGTCTGGCATCCAGTGCCGCATGATCAGAAATGTCCTCCAATTAAATATTGGAAAAATTAAAGCCATTGTCTTTAGTCCCCCCTACAAACGTCACTCCTTAGCCACTGGCTCCTCTCCTCTCTCTAGCAATTGTCCGAGGCTGAACCAGATTCTTCTCAAATTGGTGTCATGCTTCAAACATATCTGCATCATCACAAAGACTGCCGATTCCCACTTCAGTAACGTAACCGAACCCTGTCCTAGTCTCAGCTCACCCAATTCTGAAACTCTCATCCATGCCTTTATTAACTCTAGACTTAACTACCCTAACGCACCCCAGGCCACATCCCACATTCACCTCCCCAGTAAACTTGAGGTAATGCAACACTCTGCTACCCATGTGTTTGTTTGCAGTAAGTCTTGCTCACTCATCACCTCTGTGCTCGCTGACCTAAAAAGGCTCACGTTTAAGAAGCATCAACATTTTAAAATTCTCATCCTTGTTTTCAAATCTCTCTGTGGCTGCAATCACCCCTTTCTCTGTGATCTCCTCCAAGCCCACAACCCTTTGGGATCTCTGCGCTGATCTAATCCTGATCTCTCGACCATTCTCAATTAATCACTCCATCACTGGTTACCATTCTTTAAGTTTCCAAGGCCCCAAGCTCTGAAATTTCCTCCCTAAACCTCCCTACATCTCTATTCACTTTCTTCCTTTAAGATACTCCTTAGCCTTACTCTTTCACCAAGTCTTTGGTCACCTGCCCTAATATCTCCTTATATGGCTCAGTGTCAAATGTTGCTCTGTAATATTTCTACAAAATGCTTTGGAACATTTAATTACATTAAAGATGCTATATAAATACAAATTATTGTTGGTTTGGATACATATTACTGTTCCTTCAGCACCACAGGGTGAAACGTTCTGTAACTCCCTATCTAACAACATTGTGGGAGCACCTTCACACTGGTTGCAGAGGTTCAAGAAGGTCAAACATCATCTTCCCCACAGGTAAATGGGGATGGGCAATATCCGCTGCAGGTCTTGTTAATGGCACTGAAATCTCAAGGGTCGCCTGTGTCAGATGGGGCAGTCCTTCCTTTAAACTCCATCTGAGAGGAAAGTGACTGCTCCCGAGAGCTGGATGAGAGGAGGCAGCTCAGAGTCAGATGCTGAACACACTGCAGCCCACACGGACATTACAAACTGCCCCCTTTCTTGCTGCACATAGGAACAGAAGCAGGCCATTCAGCCCCTCAAACCTGCTCCACCATTCTATTTGATTGATGCTGATGTGTACCACAACCCCCTTTTCCCATCTTTGATCAAATTACTTTTATATCTTTGCTTAACAAAATTCAATCTATTCATGTCTTGAAAAATTCAATTGACCCCCAGCATTCACAGCTTTTTGGGGAGGTTGGTCCTGATTCCCACAACCCTTGTCTGAACACGTTGTTCCTGATTTCACTCCAGGTTCTACTGTTTTCATTCTGCCCCCTTGTTCTCGATTCCCCAGCAGAGCAAATGTTTTCCCTGTATCTACCCTCACAAACACATGGATCATTTTAAAAAACAGCATCATATCACCCCTGAAACTTCAATATTTCATGAAATACAAACCTATTTTCTGCAGCCTGTTCACCTTGAAGTGCAGCAGCATTGACTTTAATGACCTGGAGGAGCTTTCTACCAACTGTTCAGAATGGCGACAACTTATCCATCAAGCTACATCACACTTTGAGTCACAGTGTCTTCATGATGAGGCACAGCAGCAGCAGAGAAGTGGAATCAGATGCTGTGCTCCAGATCCCAATACTTCATGGATGTCCTGCCCCATGAGTCCAAATATCTGCAGGTCAAGAATCAGTCTGTTCAGTCATAAGAAGACCCATGGCAGAAACTCACCACCCTGAGTAGACATCATCCTTGAATCGAGAGGCTGCTGACGAAGTATTAAACAACAACTAACACAGGCACTTGGTGATTGAGAGAATACACACAGATGAACAGGTTGTTTAACAGAATTCTGACCACAGAAAATTCATTCCAGTGAAGTCAGACTGAACATGAAGATGAGGCAGAAATAGAGGCAGACATAATAGCCCAAGATTAAACATAATGCAAACTGAATTAGAATCACCATTGGAGCAGCTTTATTAGATTCACAATAACTATGCATAATAAACAGAGGCCTTTCATTGCAGGATAATGAAAATACTGGACAAAGATAGGAATAGTTTGACTCTGAGGGGTTGAGGAGAGGTTTGGTAGAGGATAGACAAATGGTGTGGCTTCTGCAGCTACTGTAGTTCTGCACTCTCACAAGGAAGGAGGTGGTTAGATTATGCAAGTGTCACCATTAAGCTGCAAACATAAAATCAAGGCTTTATTTAAGCAATGAAATGGATATAGAAATGAAGAGGCTCTGTCAGTTCAATGGAACTTGAGGGATTTAGGGTTATTAATAAAAATGAAACATTCCCGCCTCTGAGCCAGAAACTCCTCTGCAGACAGTCCTGGTGAGTGAAGACGGCTCTCCAGCTCATTCTGGGTTGACATCAGGTAGGATAGGTGTATCCGGCGGGTCTGGCTGTTCTCTCCCATTGTGTGAGCTGATCAAACTCTCCCGGCTAATGCCGGAACAACAAATCGGCTGGAATTAAATGCTTCCAGACACGGAAGTGGGGTTAAGCAGCCTGCGAATTCTTCCAATAATTCACACTGTTCTCCAAGGGATGAATTCAAAGAGAAACAATCACTACGCCCTGTAATTTCCCGAAATAATTCCTGCTGCCTGTCCTGACTGAATCCATTTCAGCAGCAAATGTTGAAATGTTTGCTCCACACCCACAAGTGTGGACAGGTTCATCTGTTTAAAGCCTCAAACAGAAAAGTCCAGTTTTCTCTTGGAGTTTGAGACAAATCAACTTTCAATGATGCAGTTTCTGGCAATGAGGGAGATCCGGACTCAGCCCCGCCCCTCGTTCACTCCAATTGGTTGGAGGACCAGCCACTTTCGCGGGGTCCTCCAGACTCGCCCCGTCTTCTTATTGGTCCCGAGTTGCCGTCAATCAGTCTCCGGGCATTGTGATCTGAGCATGTGCAGGCCATGGCGACGGACGGTAAGAGAGCTCGAGCGAGCGGGTTTAAAATGGAGGGTTTACAAAGACCGAATGCGGATCCTGAACCCAAAATAAAACCTGCAACATTTTCTACATAAGACGCGACTAGAAACCGTAAACATTATCCCTGACTCCCCGGTTTCTCCTGCTCAGGTCTGACTTTGGAGTGAGTTCGGCGAGGCCCCAGCGCATGTGCAATGTCAGCTCATTCAGGAAGCGTCTGTAAATGGAGAGAAAGTGGTAAAAGTTAGGGAGCGTCTCTAAAAATGGTGATTTCTGGAAATGTCTGTGAATGAAGGAAATGATGACTGAGCATGGAGTGCTTAAAAAGCAAGGGAACATGCTGATGAACAGGGAACGTCTGTAAAGAATCATTGCGTCATAGAATTGTATAACACTGTTACCAGTGAAGAAGATGATGTTTGACCTTGAACCTTTGCAGTCTGTGGTGAAACTGCTCCCACATTTCTGTGAGATAAGGAGTTACAGGAATTTCACTCAGTGATGATGAAGGAATGGTGACATGTCCAAATCAACAACAACAATGTGTTTAAATGGCACCTTTCATGTAATAGAAAACTCCAAAGTGTTTCACAGGAGTTTTCTGAAGCAACTTTTGCCACTGAGCCCACAGAAGGAAATGTTTTGGCAGATGACCAAAAGTTTGGTCAGAGATAGGTTTTAAGAATTATCTTGGAGGGTATGAGGCTGGAGAAGACCACAGAGATAGGAAGGAGCAATATCATGAAGAGATTTGAAAACAAAAATGATCAATTTAAAATTTAAGTGCTTCTTAGCCTGGAAACTTTGTACCTCAGCAAGCACAATGGTGATGAGTGAACAAGACTTGGTGGAGTAAGCACATGGGCAGCAGAGTTTTGAATGACCACAAGATCACAGGGAGGTTTAAACTGGGAAGCCGGCTAGGATTGCGTTAGGATAGTTAAGTCTATAGGTAACAAATGAATAGATAAGAATTTCAGCTGCAGAGCAACTGAGACTAGGATGGAGTTGGATGATACTGAGGTGGAAATGGGCAGTCTTGGTGATGATAAAGGGGAGCCTGTGGGCATACTGTACTTGGATTTCCAGAAGACATTTGATAAGATGCCACATCAAAGGTTATCGCAACAAATAAAAGCTCATGGTGTAGGATGTAACATGTTAGTATGGATAGAATATTGGCTGGCTGGCAGAAAACAGAGAGTATGCATAAATTGGTCTTTGTCTGATTGGCAGGATGTGATGAGTGGAGTCCCACAGGATCTGTGCTGGCACCTCAACTTTTTACAATTTATAGCAATGACTTAGATGAGGGGAGAGAAGCCATTGTAGCTAAATTTGCAGATGACATGAAGATATGTAGGAATGTATGTTGTGAAGAGGACATAAGGAGGTTGCAGATGCATATAGATAGGCTGAGTGATTGGGCAGAGATCTGGCCAATGGAGTATAATGTGGGAAAATGTGAAGTTGTTCACTTTGGCAGGAAGAATAAAAAAGCAGAGTGTTACTTAAATGGAGAATGACTGCAGAATTCCAAGGTGCAGAGGGATCTAGGTGTTCTAGTGCATGAGGCACAAAAAGTTAGTATGCAGGTACAGCAAGTAGTTAAGAAGACTAAGGGAATGCTTTTCTATATTACGAGAGGAATTGAACAGCAAAGCAAGGATGTTATGCTTCAGTTATACAGGGCATTGGTGAGACCACATATCGAATACATTGTGCAGTTTTTGGTCCCCATATTTAAAGAAAGATGTAAATGCATTGGAGGTGGTTCAAAGGAGGTTTACTAGATTGATATCTGGATGAGCGGGTTGTATTTTGAGGATAGGTTGGACAGGCTGGGCTTGTTTCCACTGGAGTTTAGAAAAGGGAGGGGTGACTTGATTGAAGTATATAAGATCCTGAATGGTCTTGACAAGGTGGATATGCAAAGGATGTTTCCTCTTGTGGGTGAGTCCAGAACTAGGGGCATTGTTTTGAAATTAGGAGGCGCCCTTTTAGGACAGAGATGAGGAGAATTTTTTTCTCTGAGGACTCTGGAACTCCCTGCCTCAGAAGTCAGTGGTGGTGGAGTCATTAAATATTTTTAAGGCAGAGGTAGATAGATTTTTCTTAGGCACAGGAGT
Source organism: Carcharodon carcharias (assembly GCF_017639515.1). Classification (NCBI taxonomy): domain Eukaryota; kingdom Metazoa; phylum Chordata; class Chondrichthyes; order Lamniformes; family Lamnidae; genus Carcharodon; species Carcharodon carcharias. The sequence continues at coordinate 9,822,829 of NC_054493.1, read as the reverse complement.
CAAAGTTTATCGGGGGTAGATGGGAATGTGGAATTTGAAACGCAAGTAATCAGTCATGATTATATTGAATGGCGGAGTGGGCTCAAGGGGCTGAATGACCTACTTATTCTCCTATTTTGCATGTTCACATGATGTGGATATGTGGTTTGAAGATGAGTTTGGGGTGGAACATGACACCGATGTTGTGAAAAGTCTGGTTCAGCCTCAGACAGTTGCTGGGGAGATGATGGAGTCAGTGGCTGTGGAGTGGAGAAGGGACTGAAGACAATGGTTTCAGTTATCGGGGAGACATTGGCATCGTGGTATTGTCACTGGACAAGTAATCCAGAGATCAGGGTAATGCTTGAGGGACCCAGATTCAAATCCCGCCACGACATCAGGCTTTCACCAAGACACCTTACACAGCACCTTCCAAACCCACAACTATCTAGGACGACAAGGGGAGCAGATAGATGGGAACACCACCATCTGGAGGTTCCCCTCCAAGTAACTCACCATCCTGACTTGGAAATATATTGCCGTTTCTTCACTGTCACTGGGTCAAAATCCTGGAACTCCCTTCCTAACAGCATTGTGGGTGTACCTACACCACATGGTCTGCAGCGGTTCAAGAAGGCAGCTCACCCCATCTTCTCAAGGGAAACTAGGAATGGGGAATAAACGCTGGCCCAGCCAGCGAAGCCCATGAGTGCAAAAAAAAGACAGATGGTGGAATTAAATTTCAATGAAAAGTCTAATGTTGGCAACAAAACCATTGTCGATAGTCGTAAAAGCCCATCTAGTTCACTAATGTCCTTTAAGGGAGGAACTCTGCCATCCTTACCTGGTCTGGCCTACGTGTGACTCCAGACCCACAAGAATGTGGTTGACTCTGAAATGCCCTCAGTTGTATCAAACCACAACCGGAAAATGATTAAGGAATGAAACCAGACCACCTGGCATCGGCCCAGGCACCAGAAGTGACAAAGGCAAACTCAGCCCTGTCCCCGATGAAGTCCTCCATACTAACATCTGCAGGCTGGTGCCAAGAATGAGACAGCTGTCTCATAGAGGAGTTAAGCAACAGCCTGACATAACCATAGTTCTTGTGGAGACAAAGTCCCCTCTTCACATTGAGGATATCCTCCATTGTGTTGTCTGGTACTACAACCCTAGATCTCAAACAGATCAAGCAACCATGAGGTGCTGTGAGCCATCAGCAGCAGCAGAATTGTACTCAACCGCAGTCTTCAATTTTGCTTTGAATCATCATCCCCTTGATCATTTACTCAGTCTTCCATCCTATTGCAGACCGTTTGTTCTTTCCTCCTCTCCCCCTCTCTTTTACCTGACTCTATATTTGCTGGAAAAGTATTAAATCTTTCACTCCTTCCTGTTTGAATAAAGGATCACCAATGCGAAACATTCACTCTGTTTACCTCTCCATAGATACTGTTTGACCTGCTGAGTGTTTCCAACATTTTCTGTTTTGAGGTCGGATTTCTAGCATCTGCAGTATCTTTTTTGAGGTTTGCTGTGTTTTCTCTCACTTATCGTTACCTGTTTAAAGGTGAAGAAGAGCTTTTAAAGAATGAGACTACAGTAATTGTCTTGAAGGGCCATTCGGACTCGAAACATTAAGTGTGCTCCTCTCCACAAATGCTGCCAGACCTGCTGAGTTTTTCCAGGTATTTTTGTTTTTGGTTTAGTAATTGTCACCCTGTTCAACATGAAACTAAACTAACTGTTAATTCCTCATTGGTAATAATTTTAAACACAAAGTTTCGGCCGGGATTGAACCGGGGACTCTCTCATGTAAAGTAAATATGATAATCACAGCGCTGGGGAAATGAGTGTGAATCCCCCCCCGGACAGAGGGGAACTGACCATCCATCTCTAGCTCTAATTCCCAAACAGAAAATGCTGCCAAGAATTAGCAAGTCAGGCTGAGTCTGTGGCCGCTTTCAGCGTCTGAAACCGTCACAATTGACGGTTGCTCCGGACCAATAGGAAAAGGGGGCGGGACTGGGGGAACACGTGCACGCGAGAGGCTGGCCCTGCAACCACTGAGGAGGCGGGGCTGACTGAAGCATGTGCAGTGCGGCTAATGGGGGTCTACAATGGGTGAAGGCGGGGGGGATGGCAGGGCGGAGGGAGCGATGGACAGAGACATGTTGTGTAAACCCGCAGCCGTGTTCAGCTCAGGCTAAAGGCCCCATCATTTTTTATTCATTCCTGGGATGTGGGTGTCAGTGGCTGGGCCAGCAGTTACTGGCCATTCCTAAGTGTCCTTGTTCAGAGGGCAGTTAAGAATCATCAAATTGCTGCAGGGTCTGGGGTCACAGATAGGCCAGACCAGGTAAGGATTTTTATAACAATCGACAATGGTTTCATGGTCATCTTTAGACTTTTAATTCCAGATTTTTATTGAATTCAAATTTCACCATCTACTGTGGTGGGGATTGAACCCACGTCCCCAGAGCATTACCCTGGGTCTCTTGAATACGAGTACATCACTATGCCACCACAATGGCCACGTGCATGACTAGCATCTTTGTAGGGGGCAATTTTGTAATGACTGGGAGGAGCTTGTTACCCATTGTTCAAAATGATGACAACTTGTCCATCAAGCTGTATTAACCTTTGAGCTGATCAATAATGTCTTATTGATGAGGCAAAGCAGCAGCAGAGAAGGCAAGAAAAGGAAGAAAATCCTGCTCTCCTGATCTCACTACCTCATAGATGACCTGCCCCATGTGTCCAAAGATCTGCGTGTCTGTTCAGTCACATGAAGACCAATGGCAGAAATTCACAACCCTGAGTAGACATCACCCTCTAATCGAGGGACTGCTGATGACAACGAGGGACAATGTGCAGAGGACACATGTGAGGTCATCCTGGACCAGGAAGGAGGAGGAGACAATGCTGTGAATTTCTATGCTGGGATGGATTTTGGAAATTCCTTTTACAGGGGGTTAGAAGGGGAGGATTTATGCACAGCAAACTCAAAGCAAGAAAATATTTGTCTCCTCTGAATTTCCATCCTGGACTGATAGTGATTGCTTCTATGAACTCATGGGGTACCGGAAGCAGAGGTCTTTTTAAAGGAGTATCTTAAAGGAGGAAAGGAAGATAGAGAGGCAGACAGGATTAGTAATGAAAACCCAGAGTTTATGGCCTTGGCAGCTACAGGTACCAAATGTGGAGCAAATGAAATCAGGAATTGTCAGTAAGTCAGAAGTAGAGTGCAGACATCTCAGAGGGAACAAAGGAATGGATGATGGTTTCAGCAGCAGATGAGCTGAGACTGGGGTGGAGTCTGGCGATGTTACTAAGGTGGAATCCAGTCTTCATGATGATGCAGGTATGTGGGTGGAGCTTGCCTTGGGGTCAAATATGACACCATTGTTTTGAACAATCTCTTTCAGCCTCAGGCAGTTGACAGGGAGGGGGCTGGAGTCGGTGCCTAGGGAGTGAAGTTTGTACTGGGGACTGAAGTCAACGTCTTCAGCTTTCTCAATATTTAAATAGAGGAAAATTCTCCTCATCCAGTGCTGGGTGTTGGCCAGGTCAGGATGGTGTATGACTTGGAGGAGAACCTGGAGGTGATGGTGTTCACATACACCTGCTACCCTGGTCCTTCTAGGTGGTGGAGATTGAGGATTCATGAGATTCTGTAAAAGTTCTGGTCGATTTGCACAAATATAAATAATATTCCTCTCCTTCTCTGCTTCTGCTCCCAGGTCTCTTTCACTCTTCTCCCCCGATATTCCAGAGTCTTGTATAGGACCAGACTGGGTGGCATGTTTCCTTCCCTGAAGCACATTAGTGAACCAGTTGGGGTTTTACAACAGTCCAGCAATTTTCATGGTCACATTTTCCTAGTGTCGGCCCCACAAATCAGCAGATTCATTCAGCTCAATTTCACAACCTGTCTTTGTGTTTTTGTGGGGTCTCTCTCACTTTTTTCTATTTTAAAACATTTTGACAGGTTTTTAGAAGGGTAGGATTTCGAGTCCGGAAACTCAAACCAAGCATCACATCAGGATCTGACAGTCACCCAATTTATCGTAACCTGAATATCATCGGATTTTGAACATGGAAGGAGAAAGCACCATTCACAGCAGTGAGAAACCGCACACGTGTCCTGTGTGTGGACGAGGCTTCAGCCGATCATCTGGCCTGTTGAAACACAAGTGCAGTCATGCAGGGGAGAAACCATGGAAATGTGGAGACTGTGGGAAGGGATTCAGATCCCCTTCTGAGTTGGATACTCATCAACGCACTCACACTGGGGAGAAGCCATTCATCTGCTCCATATGTGGGAAGGGATTCATTTGGTCAGCAAACCTGCTGACACACCAGCGCGTTCACACTGGGGAGAGACCATTCACCTGCTCTGAGTGTGGGAAGGGATTCACTCATTTATCTTCCCTGCTGAGACACCAGCGAGTTCACACTGGAGAGAGGCCATTCACCTGCTCTGCATGTGGGAAAGGATTCACTGACTCATCCAACCTGCTGAAACATCAGCGAGTTCACACAGGAGAGAGGCCATTCACCTGCTCTGCATGTGGGATAGGATTCACTGATGCATCCAACCTGTTGAGACACCAGCGAGTTCACACTGACAAGAGACCTTTTAAATGCCCAGACTGTGGGAAGTGCTTTAAAAGTTCTGGGGATCTGATGTCCCATCAGCGTGTTCACACTGATGAGAGACCTTTTAATTGTCCAGAATGTGGGAAATGCTACAAAAGGTTCTGGGAACTAATGTTCCATCAACGTGTTCACACTGACGAGAGACCGTTCAGGTGCTCTCACTGTGGGACTGGGTTCAGGCGATCATCTGAACTCACTGTACACCAGCGAGTTCACACTGGGGAAAGACCATTCACCTGCTCCGAGTGTGGGAAGAGATTCACTCGGTCATCCATCCTGATGAGACACCAGCAAGTTCACAAGTAACTACAGTGATTGGATTTAGCTGTTAATCACATTCAGGACTGAACCATGTTCTTTGGGGTCTGTTTCTGCTGATATTAGTAAACTCCAAACCAGTTGTAGGTTTTAGTATTGTTGAAATTTAAAAAAGATTAGTTTTGTGTAAAGTACACAGTGAGGCGAATCTTTTTAATCTCTCTAACTCACCAAGTTCCTTTTGAAGGGCTGTCCCTCTCCTCTCTCTTCTCCATACTCACCCCAACAAGTGTGAGGAGCTCATGGAGCTTCCTTGTCACTAAGATTGAGACAATCCCATCTGCTGACTCTGCTGCTTCCCTCCCTTCCACTGGTCCATCGGGCAAAACTGTCTTTAAAGCTCCTCCTTGTCCAAGTCCTGAACTCGCATCTTTCCCCAGTTTCTCTTCTATCTCTCCCTCATTCCCTTCAGTGCTCATCTTATCCATGAGACCCACTTTCTGCTCTACTGACCCTATTCCCACTAAGCTGCTGACATTCAACTCTCGCTCTCTCCTGGTACTATCCCTCTATCTTTTAATCCACCATCATCACCCATTCTATAAAAAAAATCTTTAACCCCATCTCCAAACTCCCTTTCCTTTCCAATGTCCTTGTCCTTGGTGTCCCCCAAGGATCTATCCTTGGTCCCTCCTATTTCTCATCTACCCGCTGCCACTATGTGACACCATCCAAAAGCACTGTGTTAGTTTTCACATGTACACTGTCAACGCCCAGCTCTACCTCACCACCATCTCTCTCCATTCCTCCACTGTTATTAAATTATCAAACTGCTTATCCCACATCCAGTACTGAAATGAGCAGAATTTTCCTCCAGTTAACAATTTGGAAGACCAAAGCCATTGTCTTCAGTCACCACAATAAATTCTGTTCCCTAACTGCCAAGTCCATCCCTCTCCCTGGGAACTGTCTGAGGCTGAACCACACTCTTCACAATCTTGATGTCATATTTGACCCCAAGATGAGATTCTGACCACATACCCACACCATCACGAATACCAGATATTTCAATCTCCATAACGTCACTTGTCTCCCCCCCCACCCCAGCTCATCTGCTGCTGAAACCCTCAAACATGCCCATGTTACCTTTAGACTTGACAATTCCAATACATTCCTGACCAGCCTCAATACATTCACCCCACCCCCACATGGAAACATGAAATCATCCAAAACTCTGCTGCCCATGTGTTTTCTCACACCAAGTCCTGTTTATCCATCACCCCTGTGCTCACTGACCTACATCGACTCCTGGTCAAACAATGCCTCAATTTTAAAATTCACATTCTTGATTTCAAATCCCTCCATGGCCATTTCCCTCCCTATCTCTGTAATCTCCAGTCACAGAACCTCTGAGATATACGCACTCCTTACCCTGGCCTCTTTAGCATCTCTGATTTTAATTACTCCACCATTGGTCGCCATGCCTCAGTGCGAAGCTCTGAAATTCCCCCCCTAAACCTCTCCCCTGATGACAAATGCTTGTTCCAATCTGGCTCTCCAATCCAGGTTTTGACCATCTACCCTTTGATCACCCTATGTGACTCAGTATCAAATTTTCTTTATGAAACTCCTCTAAAGCACCTTAGGACATTTTATTACATTCAATGTGTTACATAAATACCAAGTTGTTATTGTTTCACGACAGCCAGTTTGGGCAAAGTAAGATTCCACAAGTGGCAAGCAAGTGACCGATTAATCCAGTTTTTTGGTGGTATTAGTTAAAACACGAATGTTGGTCCCACTGTACCAGGAGAACTCCCCTGTGGACAGTATGTTGAATTGTTGAGGTCTCCTGAGCTGAGAGTGGAGCTGACTGAGCTGTAAGGCCTGCAGTGTACCTTGAAGAACCGCTGTCTGGGATCTTTCCTCTTTATTCACTGACTTCCGGTTGAAGTTGTTTCTGCAGCAAAATAGTTAACTTTGAACATCAATCTCAATTTCATCTTTGGAGCAAAATCGAGAATTTTAAATCAGTTGTAAAAAAGAAAGTTCTTTGTTAATTTAGAATCTTTCACTGCCTTAAAGCATCCCAAACTGTTTCACAGTCAATGATGTATTTTGGAAGGATGAATGAGGAGAGGCAGTATAAACTAAATGGTACAATTTTAAACAGAATGCAGGAACAGAGTGACCTGGGAGTGAAAGTAAAAAAAAATCTTGGAATGTGACAGGACTAGTTGATCAAAGTGATTGATAAAAGCTAATGGAGACCTTGGTTTTATTAACGAAGGCATGGAATACAAAAGCAAGGAAGATACAATGAATCTTTATAAATCTATGGTTAATTCTAAACTGAACTATTATGTCCAATTCTGAGTACGATACATTCGGAAAGCTGTCAAGGAATTGGAAAGGGTCTAGGGAAGAATGACTGAGATAATCTCAAGGATGAGGGATTTCAGTTTTGTGGATAGACTGAAGAAGATGGGATTAAGGAGAGATTTAATAGAGATGTTGAGGTTTTGAGGAATTTTCATCTACACAGCGAGAAATTATTTTCATTTGCAGGATGGTAGGTAACCACAGAACACAATATAATTGTTCGATTGAGAAAACATACAATTTTTAAAGACATTAAATTATGTATGTATCTGATCCATACATACTGCAAGGATATGTCTTTGAGATCAGTTTTTCCTTTACATTCTGTGTTGTTCTGAATAATAAGTATTAACTTTCCCCCTAACCTGTCCTAAACCTTCTACCACTTCATCTATTGAAACCAGGGACTCTCTTTGTTCTAATGGTGACATTCCCTGTCTGCCCAGTTATTCCTTTAATTCGGCCCTTGAATTATTTGTACATTGTTTCATTATTTTCCCATATTTCAGCAACAAATGTTGAAATGTTTGCTCCACACCCACAGGGTTTCATCTGTTTAAAGCCACAAACAGAAAGGTCCAGTTTTCTCTCGGAGTTTGAGACAAATCAGCTTCCAAAATGATGCAGGGTTTCAGCCAATGAATGAGATCTGGGCTCAGCCCCGCCCCCCCCATTCACTCCGATTGGTTGGAGGACTAGCCGTTCTTGCTGTGGCCTGCAATCCCGCCCCTTCTTCCTATTGGTCCGGAGCTACTGTCATTCATACCCCCAGTGTATTATGACCTGGAGCATGCGCAGTGCAGGTGATGTCCATCGACAGACGCTTGTTTATCTCATCTTCAGGCAGGAAGGAGGCGGCAGGGTTAGGGGCAGTGGGTGGGAGGGAAGGCTTCACAAACACCCAGTGGAGGCCTCAAACGCCAAAGAAGGAGCCACAGGTAACGCGTTTGCACCAATCGGGGCGGGAGCTTTGGGACTTTTCTCGGTCACAGGGTGACGTGGGCTCCAACTGGAGTCAATGGAGCCGGAGAGTGGGAGGAATGGAGTGGGAGGGAAGCTTGAAAATCACTCAGTGGAGGCCTGAGACCGCGAATAACAAACTACCGGTCGCGGGGTTGCAGCGAATGGTCCGGTTGCAGCTGGGGCCCGAGTCTCCCCTCGGAGACAGGTCTGGGTTAACGGCCGCCATCTTTATAGGCCAATGTGCAGCGGGGCGCATGCGCGGCCATCCATGTCCCTGTCGGCAGGAGGAGAGAATATTGTGAATTTCTGTGCTGGACTGACCGATGGATTTTGGAAACTCCTTTTATCGGAGGTTAGAATCCGGTTTCAAGACAGAAAACTCAACTAAACATAACATTCAGATCTGTCATTGTCACTGAATTAACCAAATGTTTAAATGGAGGAAAGTACTACATGTGGTACATCCAGTACATCCTGACAAGTCAGGACCGTGTGACTTGGAGGGGAATTTGGAGGTGATGATGTTCACATACACTTGCTGCCCTGATGATACTGGGCAGTGGAGGCTCAGGGTTTGGGAGATTCTGTCAAAGTATTGGTTGAGTTATACATATATAAACTCCCGCTCCTTAGCCCGCTGGTACCCTGCCAATCTCTCTCTCTCTGCCTCTCTCCCTCCTCCCATAGAGGCCAGATTCAGTGTAGGTCCAAGCCAGGGTGGCAGGTTCCATTCTCTGAGTGACATCAGTGAAGAATCTCACAGTGCAGAAGAGGCCCTTCAGTCCATTGAGCCTGCACCAACACGTGAGAAACAACTGACCTACCTACCTAATCCCATTTACCAGCACTTGGCCCATAGCTTTGAATGTTATGACATGCCAAGTGCTCATCCAGGTACTTTTTAAAGGATGTGAGGCAACCCACCTCCACCACCCTCCCAGGCAGCGCATTGCAGACCGTCACCACCCTCTGGGTAAAAAGGTTTTTCCTCACATCCCCCCCAAACCTCCTGCCCCTCACCTTGAACTTATATTCCCTCGTGACTGACCCTTCAACTAAGGGGAACAGCTGCTCCCTATCTACACCCCTCATAACCTTGATACCTCGATCAGATCGCCCCTCAGTCTTCCCTGCTCCAACGAAAACAACCCAAGTCTATCCAACCTCGCTTCCCAATTTAAATGTTTCATCCCAGGCAACATCCTGGTGAATCTCCTCTGCACCACCTCCAGTGCAATCACATCCTTCCTAAAATGTGGCGACCAGAACTGCACACAGTACTCCAGCTGTGGCCTCACCAAGGTTCTATACAACTCCAACATGACCTCCCTACTTTTGTAATCTATGCCTCGATTGATAAAGGGATTTTATATATGTCCCATTTGCCTTTTTCACCGCCCCACTAACATGCCCCTCCACCTTCAGAGATCATTGGAAACACACACCAATGTCCCTTTGTTCCTCAGAACTTCCTAGTGTCATGCCATTCATTGAATACTTCCTTGTCAAATTACTCCTTCCAAAGTGAATCACCTCACACTTTTCAGGATTAAATTCCATCTGCCACTTATCTGCCCATTTGACCATCCTGTCTATATCTTCCTGTAGCCCAAGACACTTGACCTCACTGTTAACCCAAGAAGTAGGGATTTTATGACAACCCGGCAGCCTTCATGTCACCTTTTCCTAGTGCTGACTCTACAAATTACCAGATTCATGCAGCTCAATTTCATAACTTGTTATTGTGGGTTCTCTGTCACTCTCTTTAATCTGTTTTAAATCAATTTCACAGGGTATTAAGGAGGGAGGATTTACATTCATGAAGCTCAAAAGAAATCACATCAGGATCTGACAGTGGCCCAATTTTCTCCTAAGCTGAATATGATTGGATTTTGAACATGGAAGGAAAAAGCACCATTCACATTGGAGAGAAACCGTACACGTGTTCTGTGTGTGGACGAGGCTTCAATCAATCATCTGACTTGTTGAGACACAAGCGCAGTCACACTGGGGAGAAACTGTGGAAATGTGGGGAGTGTGGGAAGGGATTCAGTTACCCATCCCAGCTAGACATTCATCGACGCATTCACACCGGGGAGAAGCCGTTCAACTGCTCTGAGTGCAGGAAGGGATTCACTCAGTTATCCAGCCTGCTGAAACACAAGCAAGTTCACACTGGGGAGAGACCATTCAGCTGCTCCAAGTGTGAGAAGACATTTGCTCGATCATCCATCCTGCTAAAACATCAGCGAGTACACAGTGGGAAGAAGCCATTCACCTGCTCTGAGTGTGGGAAGGGATTCACTCAGTCATCCAACCTACTGTCACACCAACGAATCCACACTGGGGCGAGACCATTCACCTGCTCCAAGTGTGGGAAGGGATTCAGTCAGATATCTGATCAGCTGAAACACCAGCGCGTTCACACTGGGGAGAGACCATTCACCTGCTCCGAGTGCGGGAAGGGATTCACTCAGTCATCCCACCTGCTGAGGCACCATCGAGTTCACACTGGGGAGAGACCTTTTAAATGCCCAGACTGTGGGAAATGCTATAAATGTTCTGGTGACCTGGCATATCATCAACGTATTCACACTGATGAGAGACCATTCAGGTGCTCTGACTGTGG